>NC_091826.1:125779307-126019307 GCF_038994185.2 Dermacentor albipictus
ATACAAGCGCGAGTTAGGGATGCCAATGCAATTGTACTGCAAAGGTCGACGAACTGCCAACGTTGCCAGATTGGGCTGGTAATAGCCAAATTGGACTACTTTTGGTCCGAGTTGGCGTAAGAATTTTCCTTTTGGCTATATGGCTATTTTTGGGCTGCATATTTTTCCCGTGCAAAAAAATAGTAAAAATAGTTAAGCACAGATCAAAAGCAGGCTGGAATCAGTGTGCAGACACTAGCTGGTTAAAGAAATTGAGTGCGTCTGCTACAAGATCAAAATTCGCAAATTATATGTTAGAGAACACATGCATGTCGAAAGTCAAGCATCACGGTCTTTTGATAATTTGACCTAAAAAAGTTGGCCTCAGGAAATACGTCTCCATCCGCAAACTAACGCTATCCGCACACACGCGCCAGCCGACATAGACTGTTGCTGTCTCCACGTGTGAGCTTCCGGCGTTCTACGTTCTAACCATGAGAAGCTTTTAGCTCCCGCTGACGGTGTGCCGCGGGTGACCTCGGCGCCAGAACAGAAGGACAACACCGGGCTGAACCTAACCGAGAATTGCCGAATTTTCTGTCTGCCGCATGGCGCCTACGCGGCAACTCACTGGGACCCTTCCTGCCCAAATTGCCCCAGATCCAACGCCAACGTAGAAGATATCCTCTTCCGCTGGCCCACAGCCACCACAGCCATCAGTTCCCTATAGAAGTCCAAACCCCCCTCCTGTCTTTGCTATGATTATATGTATCAAATGCCACCGTCGAACGAGTGCTCAGCCAGGTCTCGCTCATCAAAACCGATCTTCGAAATAGAATGTCGAACGAGACATTGGTAGCGCTCCTCCACATGAAGATTGGCCTGGCCAGGAACGGAGGCTGCTGCAAGGATTTCAAACCAGGCCAAAAATTTTTGCCCCCTATCAGCTCTGACACTTTGTACGCACCAAGCAGTTCCACTTCTCAATAAGCTCGTAGGCCTAATCATAGCATACTTTTTATGGCTATATATCGTACTAGGTATTGTACCAACCGCCATCTGTTGTGTTAGACTTTGCCTTGAAATTTTTTTGTAGTTTTCAGTTTAGTGCATTGTGTGGTGTTAAGCGAAATTATCATGAGTTGCAATAATACTGAATGCCTGAATGCATACCATTACTTAACGTGTTTATTACGCGGTGCCCGGTGAGCGTTTTTGTTCCTTTCGTGATTTTTTGGTGCTCTGGCAAAAATAAAGCTGCATTTGCAATGAAGACCGCATTTGCCTTATCATGAATTTGCCTGCATGTCTGCGTTTCTGCACTTCTTGCGCTTGCGCAGCATCTGTTTTCGTGCCGCATGGCCTCCGTGATGATGCGCACGGAGGTCGTGCGTGGTCATGCATGGAAAGACTAATATGTCGATATTCTTGCTGAAAATTAGTTCAATATGCTTGAGAAATGACTTCCAAAAAAGACAAAGCTCGTTGGCTACTTTTGGACTACCCAAAACTTTCGGTTCTGGCTACATGTGGGCTATTGCGGAGGCCAATATGGCTACCTGTGGTTGGAGTGACCTGGCAACCCTGTAACTGCCCGTCTCGCCCGTGTTTTTATTGCGATATCAATTATATTACCACTCCGGGGACATTTATGTCGTCGCCGTCACCATGAGGTTCCTTATAAGCTCAAAAGGCGATAAAGTCGTCGCCACGAGCCGTATGCTGTATGTGCGAGTGAAAGTGTGCGAGGCTTAGCCGTGGATCGCCGCTCAATCTCACGCACGCACCGTAGGAAAGTGAGGTAAAAGCGCGCCAGGTTCATACGGGCGCGTGGTCACCGAGGAAATGGTGGGAGAGCGGCGCGCACAATCCGCCGTGCCCGGGCGCGTATTTCCAATAGCTAGTAGGTACTGCGGGTCGTGGCGCTTTTGACGGCGCTCGACGTTTCTGCGCAGGCGCAAGTAAGAGCCCGTGCGAGAGGGAAAATCTGGGGGCCTTTGCTTCTTGAATATGTGAGTCCTCCTAGGCACAACGGAGAAGGTTTCTTAACGCATGTTGTATGCGTTTGTCCCCTTGGCATGCCAGCGTTGCGGAGCGTGGTCCCGTTTGATTACGTTCCGTCCCTGGTTGCCTGCGCGGTGAGGCAGTGGGCACGGACTCCCTATTTGGTGGTCGCTGTCTCTGAAGGGGCAAGGTTCTGACTGGTGTCGTGTAAGTCGCGGGTCGCTTTTTTAGTCGCGACAATAGATTGCATTTTTTACAAGCACTGCTCCAGGAGGGCACATGTAACCGGGAAACAGGGGCCTCAGGAGAGTGCATGAGGTTATATTAAAGCAGGCGGCTCAGGATCTTCAGGGCACCCAAGCGGTAGCGGGGGGATCAAAGCTAGAAGCGGGGCGGCCTATGAGTTGGGCCCGAGGGGGCCGAAGCGTGCCAGGGGGCATTCGTATAAAAAATTGTTTGTGTGTGATAGCGCGCAGCCGATTTTATACTCCCCTGGCACGCGTAGACCTTTGCGAGCCCCAACACACGGACCAGTACGGGTTCTAGCCTTGATTTTCCCGTTTCCGCTTTGGTGTCCTGGAGGCGCCGCTAATAACGCGAAATAATGACACGTTGGTTTACTTAGTAAAAAACACGGTTGAATAAATATATTTGCGTGGAGCCGCCAAACTGCGACGCTAAGTTCAGCACTACCGAGCCCCGCGACTTCTGCCGGTACGCCTAGGGATAAGCGCATACAACACACGCTAAGCAACTCCTCCGTAGTTCCTAGGCAGGGTCGTATTTCCAAGGAGCAAAAGTCCCCACATTTCCTCTCTCGCACCCACTCTCAATCGGGCATGCGCGCAAATGTCCGTCGTCTCCGCAAGTGCAACCTGTACTGGTCCGTGGGTTGGGGCTCGCCGAGGCCTGCGCGTGCCAAGGGTGTATACCGGCTACCCGCTATCGCGGACAGCCAATTTTTTATGCTAAAGCTCCCTGGCATGCTTCGGCCTCCGCGGCCCGAACTCACGGGTCGCCTTTCTTCCAGCTTTGATTCCCCGCTACCCCTTCGGTGCCCGGGAGATCCTGCGCCACCTGCTTTATTAATAAGACCTCAGGTGCTCTCCTGAGGCCTCCGTTTGTCGGTTGCATGTGCTGTCCTGGAGCAGTGCTTGCAAAAAATGCAATCTATCGTCGCGACGAAAAAGGCGACCATAACTTATGCAACATCAGTCAGAACCTTGCCCCTTCAGAGACAGCGACCACCAAATAGGGAGTCCGTGCCCACTACCTCACCGCGCGGGCAGCGAGCGGTCGAGCGTAAAAAAAAAAAACTCGACTGCCCTCCGCAATGCCGGCATGTCTACGGGACAAACGGATGCCTACAACACGTGCTAAGAAACCTCCTCCGTAGTGCCTAGGCCGAGTCATGTATTCGAGGAGCAAAGGCCCCCAGATTTTCTCTTTGGCACTCACTCTTACTGGCGCCTGCGCAGAAACGTCGAGCGCCGCGGGAAACGCTACGCCCCGCAGTACCTACATGCAAATGTAAACATGCCCCCTGGACGCCGGGAAATCAAAGCTGCGCGCCTATTGACTCTCGCCACAGGCCACTTCCGCTAGCATGGCGGCACCCAGTGTCACGGCCTCCGACGATGCCTCCGAGATTCGTGTTTGTTTACGCTCCGACACTGGGCTGCTGCCGCGGTGAATGCGATGCAGCAGTGGGCACTGACGCCCATTTGATGATAAGGAGTAGGCATCACTTGCTTTGTGGTGTGTCCGAGGCACGTGAAGTAACTTGAAAAGCTTCAAGAAACACATGTGCAACGTTGCGCGAGGTTTGTGTGCAAGCCTTGGACAACGTCATTCCTCGCTGCCGAAAGCCGCGTCGCTCCGTTTTCAACGACGCTGAAAAATCATTCATGTGGAACGTGGACATGCTCCACATCGAAAAGGAAACGGCGGCGGCATGATCATGGAGCCATGAAATGACGGCCGCCTGCTTCTTGCTGTCCTGTACCGTCCACCTGCAGGTAGTGCGAATATTTTTTTTTTCCAAATTACTGAAAAGATCCTGGAGCACAGCTTGTTGTTGAAAGTGCCGGTGTTACTCATTGGTCACATTAATATTGACCTCCTTCTTGAAAACTCTCATAAAAATGATCTACTAGATGTTATTCACTCTATGGCTGTCGGAGTTTATTCGAGGCGCCAACAAGAATTAATGTCGAAACAAGTACACTATTATACTTGTGATTAACGAACCATTTAAGTGCTGAAATGGTCTCAGGCATATTATCTAGCAGCATCAGTGACCACTTACCAATCTCTTGCGTTATACCGCGCTCTAACCATCGTAGTGTTTCGCAGAATGGGAAAGAAGCTAGAGCGAGTAGAAAAATAAGTGACAATAACATCATGATGTTCCAGGATTTTGTAGCTAACACCGATTGGAGTGTAATAGAGAGAGAACAAAATGTTGACGAGGCTTACAGCAAGGTTTTAGCAGTCTTTAAAGAAATTTACGACACTTGTTTCACACTAGAAACGCGGAAAACGCACCGAAAAATTAGAAAGCCTTGGGTCTCCTATGAACTATATAAATAAGTTGAATGCCGTAAAAAGTCATTTCAAACATTCATTGAAAGATCCACACGTTCTGCAAGCCTACAGGCAGCTTTGGAATAAAACAAACTCTAAAATGAAGAAGGTTAAACGCGAATACTATCAGAATAAGTTTCCTGCGGCTGCAAACAATTCTTCACTGATTTGGAGAACATTTCGAGAATTAATGACGGGCAACATAGCGAACAGTCCTCAGTCAATAGTTATCGACCGGATAACATCATCAGGGGAACGCCTAGCCAACAAATTTAACTCGCATTTCCAGGTTTCTGCTGCGCAGTGTAGCGATGCTCCTGTAGGCCGATGTGAAGCATACAATAGATATTCTGATATGCCCACTATATCCCTGCACACAACAAGCCCAGCCGAGATAGCAGACGTCATATCCACACTAAAAATAACTCCGCATGCGGAGCGCACGAAATAAGCACAAAGCCTATAAAGAGTGCAGTGCAAGTAATATGTCACCCGCTTTCGCATATCTGCAACCTCGTCTTATCGACTGGTCAATTTCCCGTGCTCATGAAAATTGCGAGAATAGTGGCACTGCATAAGGGGGGTACGTTAGATAACCTCAATAATTTCAGACCCATCTCAGTCCTTCCTATCTTTTTTTAAAATTCCTGAACGTATTTTAAGTAAAACCATACTTGGGCACTTGACATAAAACGAAGCAATAGTACCAGCACAATTCGGGTTTGAGAAACAAAAGTCTACTGAGCAAGCACTTTTGCATGCGAAAGACCACTTAATTAAGAACTTTGAAAAGCAGACTTACACTATTGGAGTGTTTTTGGATTTCCGAAAGGCTTTTGATTTTGTTAATCACGATATTTTGCTCCGAAAGTCACCCTGGTATGGCATAAGAGGTGTAGCATATGCTTTAATTAAGAACTATCTCAGCTCCCGTAAGCAGTTTGTTTGCGTAAAGGATTCTAAGTCCCAAATTCTTGATTTAAACTGCGGTGTTCCTCCGGGCTCGATCCTAGGCCCAACTTTGTTTCTTCCCTATATAATGATATTCTTAACATCCCAAACACACCGTGCATAACTTTGTATGCAGATGACACCAGCGTTTTCTTCTCTGATCATAACATTCAACAAGCCTTTAACGCTGCCAATAGATGGATGGGGTACCTCAACTGTTGGCTATATTCAAATAGAATAGAACTGAACTGCGAAAAAAACTAAGTATGTCATATTTAGACCTAAAGGAAAGCAGCTGATGGGCCACTACGAGTCTAAGTTTGGGGGCTGTATTATAGATAATACGAAGTGCGTAAAATTTTTAGGCCTGTGGTATAACGAAAACCTGTATTAGTCCATTCATGTAGAGACCGTTAGAGCCGACATTCGTAGAGCGACTGGAATGATGAACATGTTAAAGCATCTTATTCCAATGAATTTAAAGAAACAGCTATATCACACACTAATACACTCTCGTCTACACTATTCCCTTCTCGTTTGGGGAACCACTACCAAAACTAACCTTATGTCACTATATAGGCTGCAGAAAAGAGACGTAAGGGCAGTTTGTAACCTACCTGTTCTTGCACATACTTGACCGTTTTCCGATAAGCTTACCATACTCCATATAGACCACCTGTTTTTGCATGAACTATCGCTCGAGGCGTTCCGTCTACGTCAAGCTGATCATATACAGTATAGTCAGACCTTCGAACCCTACCAAACAAACTCCGTATAATTTCAGACATGACACAATCTCTATACCACTTACTCGAACAAACTATGGGAAACAGGCATTAGACTTTTAAATATCGACGTTAGTAAACGATAATCCTACAATCCTGGAACAATTGCAAACCTCGATATCAAGCTCGAGGTTCAAGAAATCTGTTAAAACGTATTTTCTTCGCTGCTTCATTGTATAACTTCCTTATGAACGTTGTGGGACTTCAGGCTAACGTGCCCGGACACGGCTAGCTAAGGTCTAAGGAGACACGTAGCTCGTCCCTACTCTGCTGCGCTCGCAAAGGGGCGGTGCGGCGGGTTCGCTGACTCACCGGCAAGGCGTAGAGACAACTCCAGCACTGCCCCCAACGAATGGGGGCTTATTCCCTGTTATGTACAAAAGTACGTGCAGTACAGGAATACGGCACTGGGGTAGCAGTCGCAGACTACGGGTGAAAGCCCCCTGGAAGTCTGCGTCGCCACGCTGGCCCTTCCGAGCAGGTTCGCCACACAGAAGCTCAGAGGGGTGCGGGACCAAGTGGGTCCGCACGTCCGACGGCCAAGAGCACCGAAAGTCAATCTGTCCGGGCGAAAGCGCCCGCGCACCTCCGATGCTGATGGAGAGAGAAGCCTAAGAAAGGGCGAGAGGGGCCCGCTCCTCAGGCACTGTTCTTACGCGCGGCGCACGGCGTGGCGTGAGGCGCGCGCGCTAGCAGCAGGCTCCGCGTCGCGCTGGCGCCAGCGGCCGCGGGGCATGTACGCTATCCAAAATAAGGCTTGGAACTGTGTGTCCCCAGTGATCGCATGGGCGAGTGGCCCAAGTCGTGCGTGAACAGGAGACAGGGGTCCAAAAGGGGTCCCCACATCCCCCCCCCCCTCCGGAAGACTCGGACCGGCCAATGAGGATGCCGACCAGAATAAATGGCGAAGCTGACGTCTGACCTGTTTTATTTTCTCAAGCGAAAATATCGAAGTCGTAGCTCTCACCCGCAGGGTCGGTGCCTCAGGCTTCCGGCGAAAGGACAGAGCTAAGGAGGGGCGCCAGCGCTGTCACCTGCTGGACAGCTGCAGCGATGGTCGCCACGAACACAGGGTCCCAGGCGAGAGCACCGACAACGGAACGCAGCAGGGCAGGGTTGACGCCCGGGTCCGTGTTCTGCAGCACCTGTGTGGCTGGATCCGTCGCGGGCTCCCCGGCAGCTGCCTCTGTCCCCCTCACGTGAAGCTTGTGCACCCCGCAGGAGTCATGGGACCGGCACAGCCGCAGCACACCGCACACGCCGCAGTACACTGCCGCAGGGTCAGGGGCCATGACTGCTCCGCCCGAGGTCTCGACCATGGCTGATACCGTGCGGCCGCGGAAGATGCGTGGGATCTCTCGCCCGTTCATGTCGTTCTCCACCTTACTTGTTCCTTCCACCGTTTCGTGGACACGAAGCAAAGTGGCGCTTCAGAGCCGGATTGAAAGGCCCAAGTAGCTACAAGGCGGCGTGAAGGCAAACGGGAACCTGGCTGTGGAGACACAGGCAACGACCGCACCTGGAAGGATGCGGAGCTGGTAGAAGCGCTAGATTGGACCACGGGTCATGCTGTGGTCTCAGGAGCGAGTGCGACCGTAGTGGCTTCCCGAACGGCTTGCGACTGGAGGTGCCTGCGGCGGCGGCGACGGCTCCCGTGAGACCTGGACGAGTCGGTCGACGTCCTCGAGGCATGTTGGAACGGGTCCATTGTAAGCGTCTGTGTAGCACAAGCCTGACAGTTAACACTTCACACAACTAATCCGCACGCCTATGATAATAACAACACAACAGCAAATCTCACAGTCCGACGACAATGTTAATACACATAACACCAAGCTCACACTGCGTCCGTCAGCTTGCCAATCACGCATCGTTCTGGCGCATTCACCTTTGCAGGCGGCTGCCAGAGCGAAGGAGCAGGCTCACGGAAAGGGGCATATTGGGCTTATGGTAGCCTCATGCGTAACTCTGGCCAGCGCTCAAACGCTAACCATGCCTTTCATGTCACTCGAGCCCCACTGGAGGATAAAGTTCCCTGGGTGCGAGCAGTAAGGCAACGGCTAGGTCCGCTTTCACAGCTCCCACCGGTGGACTCGCGGATCACTTTGGTTTACCACAGCCCTCAGCAGAAGCTGCGCACTACGAAAAAGCGTCTTATTCGGCTAATGAGGGCCTTTTTTCCGCTTCAACGCGTGCGTTCACGCTATAGTCATACATCTCCGCCTTCGAGCTCGGCGGGGAATAAGGTCCCTCTGCCTACCAGCGAGAAGCGGCGACTAAGAGCCTTTTCGCAAGTTATACCGGTGAGTTCGCGCACTGAGATCCGCCGTCTTGCTCGGTTGCGCTTGCTGTGTCTCTTCCTCTTCCCAGTTGCTGCTTTTGGCAACGAAAGGATTGAGGTCGGAAACGTTCACTGGACCGCCGGATGGTCTACCGTTTGAGTCCACCAGCTTATACACAAGAGGTTACATTTGGTCTCCACTCGGTATGGGCCCGACCACTTGGCCGACAGAGAAGCTGAGATGCCCTTTGTTGCGTCACTCAGCACATGATTGCGCCTGAAGACGAGGTCACCTAGTTGATAATGTACCCCTCCATGCGACCGGTCGTATTGTGCCTTTTGTCCAGCGCGTGCTTTCGCCAGGTTGGTGAGGCATGAGATAGGGCCTCGCTCATCCTAGTGCGCACTTGCACCGCGTAATCGGAGAGACCTGACGCAGCGGCGCTCGCCCCGCCCCCGGTTCGCAGAACGCGATCCATAGGGATTGGAAGCTCTCCCGAAGCTGAGGAAAGCGGGCGTGTACCTAGTCGAACGGTTCACCGATCTGCGCAAAGAGAAACGTATCTCGCGGAGACAGGCGTCCCAGTCCCTGTGTTGCCGGGCAAAGGCCGCGAGCAAGGGCTTCACATTTCGGTTCATCCGCTCGGTGGGATTACCCTGAGGGTGATAAGTCATTGTTCTGCGGTGTTTTATGCCAACGGCTGCACAGACATCGACGAACTCCTTGGCCGTGAAAAAGGACGCGTCGTCCATGATCAGCTCCGCCGGAAAGTCAAAGCGGATGAATACCTCGAGCAACTTGTCCCATATTTATTTATTTATTTATTTATTTATTTATTTATTTATTTAAAATACTTTCAGGGCCCAAAGGCACTACAGAAAGGAGTGGGAAAGAAATGGCAAGACGTGCAGCAAACAAAAAAAACAGAAGTATTACAAGGCGTCTTGTAAAGCGATCTTGAACTGGTGGTCATCAGCAATGCTGGCGATTGTGGAGGGAAGGTGGTTCCATGCGACACTTGTTCTAGGAACAAAAGAGTCATTACACAATTTTGTGCGACAAGAAGGTAGCCCCACCTTGAAGCGATGATCGGTCCTTGAAGAAATGTAATGAGGTGGATGAAACAAAACGTCCTTCATCTCGTTGTTATAATAATATATTTTATGAAAAAGGCTGAGGCGAGATGACTTTCGACGCAACGAAAGGTCAGGCAAGTTAAGGGTTTTCTTCATGGATGTGACACTGGAATGACGTGAATAATTCGACAATATAAAACGTGCGCCGCGATTCTGAATGGCTTCAAGAGTTTGAATGAGTGTAGTCTGAGTAGGATCCCATATGGCGCATGCGTACTCTAATTTAGAACGTACCAAGGTTTTGTAAAGTGTTAACTTCAGGGACGATGGGGCATCAAAAAAGTTTCGACGCAGATAGCCAAGCATGCGATTGGCGTTGTTAGTTACATATTCTACATGCGTATTCCACGATAGATTAGAAGAAATGTGAACACCAAGGTATTTATAGCTGTCAACAGATGGTAATAACATATTATTGAGGTGGTAAGTACGCGGACAATGATTAGTGCTGTGGCGAGAAACCTGCATACTTTTACATTTAGTTGTATTAAGTGTCATGAGCCATTGACTGCACCATTCAAATACCCTATCTAGATCACTTTGCAGATTGAGATAATCGTCATGGTTAGTAATTTTCTGGTAAACCACGCAGTCATCTGCAAACAGTCGGACAGTTGAGGAAGAAAGGCAAGTAGGAAGATCATTAATATAAATCAAGAAGAGCAGAGGGCCCAAAACGGACCCTTGCGGGACACCAGATGTTACGGCAGAATTACGTGAAGAGAAGTCGTTAGCCGTCACATACTGACTACGGTTAGAGAGAAATTCCTTAATCCATGCAAGTACATTGGGGTCTATGTTAAGTTGATTAAGCTTGAAGATAAGTAGATCGTGTGAAACGGAGTCAAATGCCCTAGCAAAGTCTAAATATATGCAATCGGTATCAAAGTCATGATCCGCGTTAATAAACAAGTCGTTAGTAAAACATAACAATTGCGTTTCACACGAAACTGCTTTACGGAATCCATGCTGATAAATGCTGAAGAAGGAATTAGACTCAAGGAATTCAATGAGGTGCGAGTATATTATATGCTCTAAGATTTTTACTGGAATGGATGTTAATGATATGGGGCGGTAATTATTGGGAGAATGTACATCACCAGATTTATGCACTGGGACCACCTTCCCTATCTTCCAATCAGAGGGTAGTGTAGACATCTGTAATGAATGTTGAAAAAGCTTTGACAATATCAGTGCAGAATAAACTTGTGTACACTTCAGCATTTTTGATGAAATACAATCTGGACCGGCCGACGAAGACACTTTTAAGTTGACAATCAGCCTTTCGACACCAACTGCATCAATAGCGATATAATCCATTGGGAAGAAGTTGGTTTTTGGTAGATGCGGTAATACTGTGGGAGTGCTCTTATGAAAATGAGTAGCAAACACATTGTTCAGAACATTGCAGCACTCGCTTTGAATTACTGGGACATCAGATTGGATTAACTGAATGTGTGTCCTTTTAGTACCGCTAATAATGCTCCAAAATTTACGGGGATTAGAACGAAGTAGCAAAGGAAGAGTTTTATCAAAGAAATCCTTCTTGGCTTTTGAGAGCGCAGTACAGTATTCTCTGTTAAATTTTTGATAGCAGGACCAGTGGTCTATTCTGGCTGTGAATTTTGCGCGTCGAAATATCCGCTTCTTTTTGTTGCGCATGCGCTTTAACATGTTATTGAACCATGGTGAGCGAGTACATGATGAAACTTTTCTTTTAGGTACAAAACGATCAATAAGAGACAAGAGTTTGTTTTTATAAAGCAACCAGTTGTCCTCAACCGACCGCTGCTCAAAACCGGCGAAAAACTGATCAGCAAAGACCTGAAATTCCGCATTCATTCCGGTTACGTCTGCTTTGCCGTAGTCTTGGATGACCCTAGTTTTTTTTTTCTTAGAAATCTTTGTCTGTAGAGTGAAGTGAATTATCGAGTGATCGCTAATTCCCGGTGAATGAGTTAAGCCGGTAGCTAGGTCGGGTATAGTGGTAAGTATTAAGTCTAGAATATTAGCGGAAGTGGAAGTTATGCGAGTGGGAAAGTGAACGAGCTGAGTTAAGTTGAAGTCGTGACAAAAAGTTAAAAATTATTTGCTTTCAGCTGAGTTGTGTTTTAAGGAAACCAAGTCTCGTTCCCATCTGATGTCAGGAAAATTGAAGTCGCCAAGTAAGAAGAGGGGCGATTTTGGGTATCTGACGAACAGCTGATTGACAACATCGTGCAGTTCATTACAGAATGATAATGATGCAGTTGGTGGCCGATAACAGACACAAAAATTTATTTCGCGAGAATCAATGAGCACGCGCGCACACACAAGCTCAAGCGAGGATACAATTGGAATAACATGGGAAGCAAGACTATCAGTAACCGCCAGCAGAACACCACCACCAGACCGGTAATCACGATCACATCGGTAAAATTTGTAGCACTTTTCACAGTCCAAAATTTCTTCATCTTTAACTTTTGCAGAAAGCCAAGTCTCCGTTAGACCAACAATATCAGCAGAGCAGGAATCAATAGCGGAAGACAATTCCACGCGTTTATTCAGAATACTCCGTATATTGGAAAGAAAAATAGAGGCGTCTTTTGCGCAGGATCTGGGCGGGCATAGCTATGATGCACTGGAAGTGCCAGCACGTGCAGTTACAGTACTAGCGCTATCTTGCGTATCCACTGATCGTGCTGAAGCAATTTCGCGTACGCTGTCACTTACTGAGCAGTACACGTACGTTTTTTTGTCCATGATCAGTTTATTCATGCGAAGAGAGTACGTCTTCCCGGCTACCTTTGCAAATTCTGTTAGCTTCCTCCTTGAGTTTCGCGTAGCTCTGCAATAATCTTCGCTGGCTGATACACCAGTCCCCTTGAGCTTATATTTCTGCGCCCAGACTGCATCCCTGACTTTAGACGACGAAAACTTGATGATAATTGGCCGAGTCTTTTTATCTGTGTAGGATCCCAATCTGTGTGCTCGGGAAACTTCCGAGTCAGAAATTTGTATTTTAAGGTGACGAGACAAAACGTCTTGAACAAGGCCTTCTGACTGAGCCCATGTCTCAGTCGGGCAGTCCGGTATTCCGAAGAACAATAGGTTATCTCGTCTGGACCTATCTTCAAGCTCGTCCAGTCGAGAATTGAGTGCCTGGCCTTCCATTCTGACAGCTTCGGTGATTAGACGTGGTGCGTCATTAAGAGCTGCCGAACCGTCGAATGATTCGACAAAGGATTCAACCGCGCATAATCTTACTGATAGGTTAGCGACGGTCTGTACTAAGACCTCCTGCTTTGTCTTTAAGTCGTCGAGAGCTGCCTTGAGCTCAACGTGACGGTGGTCAACGTTTTCAGAAAGTTTAGTGATAGCATCAAGTATTTCTTTGTTAGTAGGACCAGGGTTGAGTTCAACGTCACCGCAACACATTAAGAGCTTCGTAACAAATACGCATTCGCACAAGCACTGAAAGAGCACACTTGGGCACGGTAGGAGCAGCAGGCAGACGTTGCTAGTCCGCTTACAATAGAGAGAGGGGGGTTTACTAACCTGCACAAAAAGCAAGATCGGGATTTTGAGCGACTGCATGGCTGCCGCTCCACCGTGCCCACTTAAGGGGCGTAGGATTTCCAGTGCTCTTATATCCTCCTGCGTCGCTGCAGTCGCCAGCAGTGTTGTCCACCCGCTGACCATGGAAGGTATGTGCCCGGTAAAGTAGAACTGATGACATGAGGACGCATTATTGAAGATCGGGACCGTCAGCAACGCTGGTGATGGACAGCCGGTGATCGCTGGACCCGAAGGTTGTAGCCACGAGCCAGACCGAGCGATAAACTGCACAAAAAGCAAGATCGGGATTTTGAGCGACTGCATGGCTGCCGCTCCACCGTGCCCACTGAAGGGGCGTAGGATTTCCAGTGCTCTTATATCCTCCTGCGTCGCTGCAGTCGCCAGCAGTGTTGTCCACCCGCTGACCATGGAAGGGATGTGCCCGGTAAAGTAGAACTGATGACATGAGGACGCATTATTGAAGATCGGGACCGTCAGCAACGCTGGTGATGGACAGCCGGTGATCGCTGGACCCGAAGGTTGTAGCCACGAGCCAGACCGAGTGATAAACTGCACAAAAAGCAAGATCGGGATTTTGAGCGACTGCATGGCTGCCGCTCCACCGTGCCCACTCAATATGGCGCGTGCCGTTAGCTTTCGAAGGGGAAAAAGTTCCACCCACTTCGTGAAATGATCTGTGACGGCCAGCAGGAATGTGTGACCTTGCCGGCTTCTTGGGAAAGGTCCCATAACGTCACAGGCCGCGATTTGCCGGGGTAGCTGGCTGTCTATCGGCTGCATGATGCCGGGGGGTTTGCCACCACGGGCCTTCACACTCTGACACACGCGGCATGGGCGAGAATAATGAAGTACATCACGTTTCATGCCTGGCCAGGTTGCGGAGCGGTACAACTTAAGAAAAGTCTTACGGCCACTCGCGTGTCCGGCCAACCGCGAGTCATGGAAATAGCTCGAAGTGGCCCTCCGTAGACTGCGGGTAATCACCCCCTTAAAGGACTCATGCAGGGGCGTAGCCAGGGGGGGGGCTTATGGGGCTTCAGCCCCCCCCGAAATTTTTTCGTGCTGTCCATGAACCGCCGACCAAAGTGACCTCCGGCGCCGGAAATAACTCTGGATTTTGTCTAGAATGTCTTTTTGACGCTCGAAAAGACATTTAACCGCGAAGATTGCAAACTCGGGCTGAATTTCGTGGCAACGCCCATACACCGGAAGTCACATAACGCCAAGCAGTCCCATCTGAGCACAAAGTTTCGAGGGCGCTTTGATGGTGAGCGGGCTCGCCGTGGCATCTCACTGAGGCCACGGAATCTGTGGAGCGCATGGATATCAATTGCGAAACTTTATGGGTATAAATCTCATAAGCTCTCGATGTGAAAGGTGCACTGACATTTCCAAAGTTGTGCTTTAGATTTTCAATTGCGGAACTTTGTGGGTTTAATGTTGTTATAAACATTGGACGCCAAATGTCTATTGACTTTTCTAAAGTCTTACATCATAACATACAACGAGACAAGCCAAATCAACACACTAGCAGACGAGTTGACAAACAGGCAGCGAGGTCCAATGAGACGAAGCGCTGGGGTGGTTCATTTGTGCCGTCATGTCACATAAAAAAATATAAACATTTTTTTTAACCTACGCCAGAACATCCATGTCAAGACACTCAAGCCAGCCAAAGTAAATACGTTCTTATTTATTTTTTCTACTTTGACTTTTATTCGCGAGGACACAATGAGCCTCTTCAATTTTTTTTTGTTCTCACTACCCTAACCGCGGGCTGCCAGAGCCAACCAGAGCGCATACGTTTTTCTCGTATGGCCCCGACCACCGTGCGGTACACTTTGGTGCGCGTTCGGTTTGCTCTGGCCGAGTGGATTTTCACCGGACAAAGTTTTGGACGTTTTCTGGCTAGCAGACGAGAAAAAAAAACAATGGTCGCTCGCCGCCGTCACTGTGGGGAGTCGAAGGATTGCACCGCATTCCTTGAGCGGAACCTTTCCGGAAAGTCTTCTTTCGCCCCTGTAGGATACTGAGCAGTATGCGTATGGTTCTCAGTGGACCAAGCGTCTCATGTTTTCTTCGGTATTCCTTCCGTTGCCCCAATAGGTGCCCGAAGTAGGCATTAGATTCTGGCCAAGATACTTTCCTATGCGTTTCTTTTTCCTTTCGGGGCCTCCGCCTCACAAAAAAAAAATACATTGTTGCGGCGCAGCGAATTGTCGCATGGTGAAAGTTCGATTTTGATACTTCTTTTGCAGAAAGTAATGGGCGACGGGACGCTTCAGTTGCCGGATACGTTTATTATATTATTGCGAAAGCAATTACATGGACACTCCAGGCGCATTCCTGCCATCTCCCTCATGTTTCGTATAAAGTCCAAGCGTGATAACATCGTGACCACGCGCTGCATGCTGTATGTGCGAGTGAAAGCGTAGGAGGGGAGGTGGAATGGGTCAGCCGACGATGGTGGCTCAGTCTTGTGTGCGCAAAGGAGAAAAGCGGGGAGCAAGCGCGCCGCCTTCCGTCGCGCGCAATACATCGGGGGAAGTGGATGGAATGGGGGCGGAATCTAGGATTCTGTGAATCTATGATTGTGCAACATGTTTATTTGCCTTGTTTGACACATTATATACAGTTACTTCTTTATTACAGTATTATGTACGCATTATACAGTTATTACAGTTATACAGTTATTAGACGCATTATATACAGTTAACTTATACAGTTACATACATAGACTCATTGGAGACTTATACGTATACTTAAATATCTTGTTGCGAGGTTTTGTGTATACATACAGTGAACTTTGTTTCCAGTGACACTTTTTTGTCCTTTATCAAGCAGTATTTTCGCATTTGCATATCCCATTGTATCTTTGCATTTCTAATGTACGAGGGCGAGTCAAATGAAAGTGAGCCTACCCTAACCGCGCAATAATGGTTCGGTTCATTATCTGCGAGGCATGCGCGTAGGAGACCGGCATGTCTCATTTACAAAAGTGACACGCAGGTGTGAAGATAAATGTTCTTTAATGCTCTCATACACTGGGTTGAATATGGTTGCGTCACATAATGGACACTTCAAAAGTTGAACAACTCGGTGTCGCGAAGTTTTTGACAGCTGAAGGTGTTTCCAAAACAGAAATTAATCACCATATGACCGCCGTGTACGTTGAACACTGCATTTCATTGACCACTGTGAACCGTTGGAGCAAACGGTTCAAAGGACGTTGCAAAGACATTCCAAGACCGGGCCAAAACCATCGTGCAATCACCCCCCACACAATTTCAAAGGTTCATGAGCTGCTGAAACAAGAACGGAGGATAAGCATCGATGAACTGGCAGACCATCCGAACATCAGTCACGGTTCGGTTCACGCCATAATTCATGAGCTTCTCGGCTATCGGCTCTTTGGTGCGCAATGGATCCCCAAGATTTTTATCCATCGCGAGAAGACGAAGAAGTTTCGCGCTGCCTTGACTCATCTGATCGGGTATCACAATGAGCATGGTGACTTCTTGTTTGCAACTGTGATCGGGTACGAACCTTGGTGCCACTACTACGAGCCTGAAACACGACGGCAAAGCTTACAGCGGAAACATTCGAATTTACCACGCCCAAAGAACGTAAAGGCCATCAGTTCCGCTGGAAAGGTGTTGTTGACTTTTTTTTTTCGATCGACAGGGTCCATTACTGATAGAATTTGCTAAATCTTGAGAGGCTATCAATTGTTTCCGTAATTGGGAAACGCCAAAACGGCAGCGTGTTGCAATCAAGAACGAACAACGTGGAAAATTGACGAATGGGGTCATCTTGCTCCACGACAATGCCTGTCCCCACGTCGCTTATGTGGTTAATACAAAACTGGCAAAGTTCAAGTGGGAAACGCTGCAACATCCGCCATACAGCTCAGACCTGTCACCTTGCGACTTCTACATTTTGGGGCAACCGAAAAAACAGCTCAAGGGAACCAGATACAGACTTTTTGAAGCAGCAACCCAAGGAGTTTTGTAAGACGGGAATCACGAAACTCGTCAGTCAATAGGACAAATGTCTAAATTCTCATGAAGACTACTTTTAAATAAAGTACCCCATTGTTGGCTCATTCATTTGACTTGCCTTCATACATCTTGCAGAACTCCTGCTTTTTATACGTGCTCTCTGTCGCGGCTATAACTTCGGTTCAATTACTCACGATACACGACAAGGGACAGCTACTCCTGCGTAATACAATGGAACAAACGACAGCGTCATTGAGATTTTTCACTGGCCATTGCATATATACAAGAATGTAAGCACGGTTCTTGAATGACAAAGTTTCATTAAGATATTTGTCCTCAACTTGTTCAGTTCATTGCCTTTTAATTTTTCATATCAGCGGCATGCACTGCTTTCCTGGTCTCGAACTGATATAGTTCTAAAGTTCGTGTGATATTTTCTTTACTTAATAAATAGACAAAAAACATGGAAGCATTGACGTCAGTTATGTTGGGCACAATTTTTGGCACATACGAGTATAATATTTTATGAAAAAAAATACATATTTTACTTGTATTTACAGAGCGTAGCTTTCAAGAATTCGTTTGCAGCATCTTTGGCAATGACAATGCAGTTATTATTCATGTATTTGATCCCTCGATAAATTGTTTAAGAGGAAGATTTAGCTCGGGCCCAATCCGACGCGGCCTATTCGAATACTTGTAAAACGCAGAAACGCTTTTCTGATATAATCCTGCTAATCGCTTTTATTGAAATTGGTTGCATTTGAGAGAGAAAGTTAAATCCTAGTGTCTGTTGGAAACAGAACTTCGATTTAGGGCCTGAATTTTGTTTAAAATATTTTGGAAAATTCGAAAGTTTGAAAAAATAGAAGCACGGCGTTTACAAACTAATAGCTATGCATGAAGAACAGATACTGTGCTTCTGTAAACGGCATTTATTATAACAGTCAAAGCGGACAAGTTTGCAGTGTCAATTTGTATCTTACGTTAATTGGTTACGTTGTGTACAAGGGTTCTGCAAAAGCCGTATTTCCACAATACTAAATTTTTTTGAGATTCATGTGTAACATATTTATTTTGTCCGCTGTAGATGTACTATTACATGCAATTCACAGCATTGTGATATCATTTTTCATTGTTGAGTCACGGAGTTTTAAACTTGATAGTTTCGTTTGCCGAAAATTTTCAATTTTGGCCAATTTTTAATAAATAATTGACCTCCTAAATTAAAAATTCGAAGCCAGTAGTGAATAGAATTAAACGTTTTCTTTTAAATGCCACAAACCTCAAATTTGCTGCAGGGAAAAACGTGCAGCTACATATATATATATATATATATATATATATATATATATATATATATATATTGGGCCAGTGGCGTAGCCCCCCCCGAACGAAATTTCTGGCTACGCCACTGGACTCATGGGGAGCCTCTTCAGGTGGGAGATAGCACAGGAGCACTCCATCAGCATCCAGGAGATACGAATCCAACGTGCCTGCAGCAGTATCAGCTGCGGCGCACCCGGCGCCAACAGCAATACCAGCTGTCAATTTGCGTCCATCGGCGTTGCCGCCTCCCTCCCTTTCGGAGCTGTGCTCTTTTTCGAGCTCGTCAGCGATTTGCTGACAAAATGGGTCGTTCCGCTGAGCTTCCAGCAGCTCCTGTCTGCTGAATGCGATACCGATGGACGCTACAGGGTCCAGCAGATACGCGCTTTCGTCCGATGATGGTGGCTTATAGGCCGCACAGCCGCCTGAACTCGCTCCTTCCGTGCCATTGGAGACAAGGGCTCCGGCTTTGTTCGGAAGCTTTGTCGCGGAGGGGTCCCGGTAAAAAGTGTCCGGGTCGAAAACTGGGGAGCGCGACAAGGCGTCGGCCACCACGTTTGCACTCCTCTTCCGATAGCGAACAACAAAGTTGTAGCGCTGTAACGTCAATACCCAGCGCGCGAGGTGGCCTGAGGGCTCGCGCAAGCGCTTCAGCCAGGGCACGCCAAGTGATCCGTTACAACAAGAGGCATTCAGTCGACGAAGTGATCGAACTTACGCAGAGCGAACACTATCGCTAGACACTCACGTTCGGTCACGGAATAGTTACGCTCTGCGGGCGTCAACGACCGGCTGGCAAAGGCCACTGGCCGAAGAACGTCCTCATGTTCTTGGAGCAGCACCGCACCTATTCCCAGGTCACTCGCGTCAGCTTGGACTACGAACTCCCTGTTCAGATCGGGCGGCTTCAGCTCAGCTGTGTCCACAAGAGCTTTAGAGAGAGCTCTGAAGGCAACATCTTGCTCCGGACCCCAGCTCCAGCTTGCAGACTTCCTCAACAACGAGGTCAGGGGAGCCTGTAGAGCGGCACATTTGGGCACAAACTGGCGGTAGTAATTCACCATGCCCAAAAAGCGTCTGGGGGCCTGTATGTTCGCCGGCGTTGGATACTCGAGGATAGCTCGGACCTTGTCCTCGCTCGGCAAAACACGGTCTCACTCTATTGTAAAACCCAGCAGTGAGACACGGGTCTCTGCGATCTGAGCTTTCTTCGGGTTCAGAGGGATCCCGGCGGCGTGCAGCCTTCCGAGGATGTCCTCCAACTGGCGGAGGTGTTCCTCAAAGGTGAGAGGGAAGAGGACAATATCGTCTAGGTAGGCTAGGGCGTATTGCCATTTTGCCCTTCCCAGTACTCTGTCCATCAATCTCTGGAAAGACGCTGCAGCACCCGAGCAACCAAAGGGTATGCGAGTGAACTCGTACAAGCCTCTATGTGGGGTGAAAGTGGTTTTCTCCGCTCCCTTGGCTCCATCTGCACTTGCAGGTAACCGCGGCTAGTATCTAGAGTGGTAAAATAATGTGCACCACGTAGGCTCGCCACGATTGCGTCAATGCTCGGCACAGGGTAAGCATCCTTCCGAGTGACTTCATTGAGTCGGCGGTATTCCACGCAAAGACGAGAGGAGCCGTCTTTTTTCGGGACCAGCAGTACCGGAGAACCCCAAGGACTATTCGATTGGCGGATTACGCCAGTCTCGATCATTTCGCCGATTGCGAGGTCGATAACTTTCCTTTTGGCCACACTCACGGGCCTAGGATTGCATTTCCACGGTAGCGTGTCGCCTGTGTCGATCCGGTGTCGCACAAGAGAGCTGCGTCCCAGGCGATCTGTAAACATCGCGTGAAATTGGTTCAGCAGCGATGACAGCCGCGCCTTCTCACGTTCCGACAAACTGCCAGGCAAAGGCGGCAGCGAGCGGTTCGTTTCGCCGCGCGCGCTTGCGATCGTAGGATTACATGAAATCCTGTCCGCTAGCTTTGCGCTCGCCTCGGGAGAATCAGTCTCTCAACGAGCTCTGCCCGCTTCGCTGGCCGACGAGGGGCCGCGTACAGTAGGTTTTGTGACAGCCGGAGTCTGGGGGGTCAATGGGATTCGCCCCTCCTCCGGCCGTGGTGTCGCGCCTGGGGCTCTAGGTGCCACCGAAGCGACAGGGAAATGCGCAAAAAATTTCAGGGGCGCACAAGGGCCCTGCCTGCATCGTTTCTTCGCAACGTCTATCACGATCCCAGTGCGGGCCAGAAATTCTCGGCCTACTATCACACGGACAGACCAGGGAGGTACACGAATCTGTGACGGCGTACACGCTCCGGCGTACACGCTCCTCCCAGCGGCACCGCTCGCGAGATGGAAGGCGGTGCTGCAGGCTCGCAGCCGGACAGAGTGCCGGCGTAAGTGAGCCAAAACTTCCTCCCCGAACAGTGAGGCTGTGGCGCCGCTTTCCAGTAGCGCTGCAAACCTTCGACCAACGATTGTGAGCGCAAGGAAGGGGGCTGGCGACGAGTCATCGATTGCGACCCTACGCGCCATCGGGGCTAAGGAGCCCCTTGTTTCAGGCACCGTCGGCGAAGGCAGAGTCACCGACGGCACACGCCGTTTCCCGTCGGACGATTCTGCCCTTCTGTAGCGCGGCGGTTTGTGCAGTCCCTCGCAATGTGACCCGTCTCATTGCACTTGTAGCAGACGACGCTGCGTGCAGGCGGAGCTGCAGGCGGCGCGCTGCGCGCCTGCGGTGGTTTCTGTTGCGCCGCGTGGGCATTGATATCAGTTTCCACCGCCGGGCCGCTTCGGCTGTCCCAGTTTCGTGCTCGGTCGGGCTGGGCGACTGTGCACGCCCGCCTGGCGTACCAGTATTGGTCGCAAGCGCGGTCAGAAAGCTCCCACGCGCCTCGCTCCGTTTCGGCAAAGAGGGCTGCCGTTGCGTCGGTTTGCGGGAAAGGGGCGGGCGTAAGCACGTTGCCGCCGTTCCAAGCGCACCGGGGTTCAAGGGACAACGACGCTGACGGCGGCGGGCGGTAGGCCCGCGCGGCGAGAATGTCACCCTGAATACGCTTCGCTTCAGCGGCGAAATCGTCTAGGTCGTGGAACCGGCCGTTTCGAAGGTAAGCGGCGAAGGTTGATTGGGCTTGCCGAATCACCCGCTCCACCTTCTCAGAGTTCGACGCTGAGTGCTATGCTAGGAGATAAAGCTCCTGCATGGCTCTCACGTACGCGAGCAGAGATTCGCCCCTGTGTTTGGTTCGAAGCTCCATCACGCGCCGCATGCGTCGCTCATAGTCAGTAGGCAGGAACTCATGGCTGAACAGCGTCCTAAACTCCTCCATGCTTCGAGCACGCTATCCGACTACGCGGTACCACCGCGCAGCTTGGGCGGTCAGCGAGACAGGCAGTATGGTGCCTATAATCACGCTGTCTTCCAGCCTCATCGCTTTCTGGTATTGGCAGAGACTCCAAATATTCCGTTGCGCTCATGCGGTCTGAGTAACCGCTGTACGTCGAAATACGTACCTTGAAGTTGCTCGGCAGGGCAGGCCTAGGGGGCCTAGGGTCCACCACGGGAGGCCTGACACTAGCCTGAGATTGCGCCATTCCCATCAGCGATGATAGCAACTGCGCGGCTGCGTTGTGCAGCGGCGATTGGCCCGGGCGAGGCTCACAGGGTGCCTGCCGGGATGTGCCCACTCGTGGCCCTAAGGGAGCGGCGAACGACGGAGAAATGTGCGGGCCTATGGAAGGCCGGCCGACGGTGCTGCGAAAAGGTTGCCCTCCAGGCCAACTGGGGTCGGAGAGCGGATCGCAAACGCCGCCGGAGCAGGGTGGCTCCATCTCGGCAGAACGCGAAGTAGCTGAGCAGTTAAAGGGCTCTCGCTGCTTGGAACTTAGGGTGCCGCTAGGCGAACGGACTGACCAATGGGCGTCCCTATGGGGTCGCACTTGGCATCTGATAGCATGGGGCTGCCACGACGGGCATCCCTGAAGCTTACAGCATTGTCCGCTGCCTCAAACGACAGAAGGTCCGCAACCAAGGACTCAGGCTGCGACGGGGGCTGCAAAGGGGCCTGCTCCGATGCCATGCCGAAACCTAGTTGGGCGCCAGATATGTGGGGCTTCGGGCTAACGTGTCCGGACCTGGCTAGCTAAGGTCTAAGGAGACACGTAGCTCGTCCCCACACCGCAGCGCACGCAAAGGGGCGCCGCGGCGGGTTCTCTGACTCACTGGCAAGGCGTAGAGACGACTCCAGCCGTGGCACCAACGAATGGGGGTTTATTCTCTGTTATGTACAAAAGCGCGTACAGTACAGGGATACGGCACTGGGGTAGCAGTCATAGACTACGGGTGAAAGCTCCCGGGAAGTCTGCTCAATGTGTCCACCAAACGGGAAAACCGGGAAAACCGGGAAAACCGGGAATTTTCAGGGATTTTGGGTAGTTTGGAAAAACTCAGGGAAAACTCAGGCAATTTGTGCTTCTACCAGGGAAAAGTAGCTGTGATTGCATTGAAAAGGTCGAAAGTCGCGGTAATGCTGGCTCGAGTAACAGACAGGAATCGGAATGGATCGTCTTTGACGCCCTGTCGTTGCTGGAGGAGTTGCCAGTGTATAGCCAACGACCGACTTTCCGGATGCCCGATAATTTGGACGGCTTCTCGACACGACCACGTACACTGTAAACACAAATGAGCCCATATGGGCGTTTTAACAGTTGATATGCCATTTTTCCCCTCTAGCCTAAAATGAGTACTGCCACGAGAAGAAGTTAAATAAGCTAGAACCATTATTATACCCCCGGCCCCATTTGAAGGGCCATTGCGGTTGTAAAATGGGGGTTTTCAAGGAATAACGGTGGCGTACGGGAAAGTGGGAGTGTTGAAATACACCCATATCTGAGACGAGCCAAATAGAGAAAAGAATAACTCAGCCGTGACCAACAAGGCAGGCAGCCGCAGCGACAATTTCAGTAGGATTATTTCTGCAGTCAGATTCGAAATATCCCGCGCAATGTGTGTCGGCGCTGTTTTTCTGTTCGGAGTGGCCGCGCCTTGGTGCTGCAGAGGTCGCCGAAAGTCGGAACTACGCGCGGAAAAACACAAGCCTTCGGAGCGCTCGCGCGCGCGCGTCGAAAGCTGCGAACGAGCAGCCATTTGTCAGCGGCTGCACATTCTGCTACCGTGGTTGATGTTTCACACTGCTTTCAACCCTCAAGACTCCACGGTAAGTGACTATGAACGATTATTACACGTTCTATGAGTGTGCATATGTTCTAAGTGAGGAGACGCGCTGATATGACTTATTGAAGGTCTCAGTACAACATGGCGCGACAGTTGGCCGTCTAGAACCATTTTGCACGATCACTGTGTTTCTTCGAGCTTTGTCGTAATCTAGGTGACTTGAGTGTTCAGGGTCAAGCGAGTGTACTTAAACATTAGAATTTTACATGATGAGGGACTGTGCCGCGTCTTTAATAGGGTGGATGTGAGCATTCGACATGTTCCCCGAAGCGCAAGCCACTACCCTAATAGTTACGTGCAGTGCGAGGTGAGCTAAGCTTCGCCGCCTAACCGCGCCCTGAAAATGTGGCGGCTCGTTGAGGGTTTACTGCGGTGCGCGTGTGTGAGTGTTTGTACAGCGATCGTTTGAGCGAGAACCGGCGGCGCTTCTTTGTGCGCGGTATCTGCTAGGTGGCGCGTACGCGGCGCCAGTCCCCTAGCTCGTGCGATTGTGTGCAGTAGATCGCTCACTAATGGTGCATCCAGACGAAGGACCGAATCCGGATTTTAAGCGGACGCGAACGACTATGCCACGGACCGTCCGGATGCAAGCGCATCCACACGGCGGACGAGGCCCTCTCAGACGACAGCGCCACAGAGCCGGATTACTCTCGACCGCAGCCTCTGCGCTGGCTAGCAGCAGTCTGGTCTGAGAGTTTCTTCCGCGTATTGTGAGAGTATTCGACAAAATGGAGGCCGGCAAAAAGCGACGTTTGGCCGCGATGGCTGTTGTTCTGTCAGAGATTGACGAGGACTTTGATTTGCTTCCACGAAAACGGCGTTGTTGGCGGAAAGACTGGATAGGAAGGAAAGAATTGGGGATCCAGAACCTGCTCTACGAAGAGCTCCTGAAGACTGACCTCGACGAATACCGGAGGCTACTTCGTGTTAGCAGAGAGCAGTTTCTGCAACTGCTGTCACGCGTGGGGCCCCGCATACGAAGGGAGGATACCGTTATGCGCCGTTCTATATCGGCGGAAACACGGCTGCAGGTGACACTGCGGTACCTTGCTTCAGGTAAGTGTCACACATTTCCAAGTTATTACGGAGAGCGCCGTGGTAAATGTATACCGGTTGAAAAGTGAGCTTGGTGCTGATCGAAGGCCGCTTCGCTACACAAGTGTGTTCAAGCGCGCTCATGTGGTAGCGTACGAGCTCAATCGCACCCGTAATATCCAATGCAGATCCAGAGGGTTCGCGTGGAAGGGGTATCACGAGTAAACACAAGTTTTGTACGGCCGTGCTGTCCGCACCAACTTTTTGCATAAACATGCATGAGATAATATTGATCTGTTTACACTCAACTACACCAGCGAGCGCGATTGATTTTCGCTGATACTGTATTCATTTACTGCTCTGAAACAGCCAGATATCAGATGTATTTGTTGTACACTTCCTACTTTTTTTGTTGTGTGCTCGCGAGCGGTTCACTGAGATTTCTTTTTTTTTAATTACAGGAGAGAGTCACTATTCCCTGAGCCGACAGTTTAGGCTCGGTCATTCAAGTGTGAATGACATTATACATGAAACATGTACTGCCATTTACGAGGAACTGGGAAGCAACTTTATAAGAACACCCCGCACAGAGGAGGAATGGAAATACGTGATGGAAGGCTTTCATAACAAGTGGAACTTCCCGAACTGCATTGGGGCCATGGATGGCAAGCACGTACTCATAAAGAAGCCACCAAATTCGGGAACTATTTACAGGAACTACAAGAAAAGCTTCAGTATAATTCTCTTCGCTGTCGTCGACGCAAATTACCGGTTTTTGTACACTGATGTCGGTGCACCAGGCTCAGAAGGAGACGCTGCGGTCTGGCAAACGACACCCCTACAGAGAGACGTAGGAAACAGAAGTGCAGGCCTGCCAGAACTTGTGAAGGTGTCCAGCTCACCTGATGTGCTCTTTCCACCTGTGTTCGTTGCAGACGACGCATTTCCTATGGGACGGAATTTAATGAAACCTTTTGGGGGCACAAATCTGACAGAAGATAAGAAGATCTTTAATTACAGGTAAGATGCATATTGCACATAAGGCAGCAGATATCAGATGAAAGCTTGAACTTTAACAATGCATTTTCGCATCTACTAAGGTCTCCAAAGTTGATTAGTTCATACTGCGCATGCTACATTCTGCATTGGGATGTGCCAATGTTGGCATAAAGCAACTCCACTGTTTCATTTCATTGCATGCAAGCGCTTACGATGTAAGCAACTTATTGTCTAAATTAGTGACTACTAATATTCAGTGAAGGCTTAATTTCTAGAGTCGTTAGTTGGGCTTTGTGTTAGGCAGGTGGTGTAGCATATTTACTATTCCTCTGCCATGCAATCCATGATCTGGATTAACATCTCCTTTACTTTTCAGGCTGTCAAGGGCTCGCCGTGTCGTCAAAAACGCTTTTGGGATACTGGCAAACCGCTTCGGGTGTTTCCACACAGTCATCAATGCATCTCCAGAGAGGGTGACTGCCATCGTGAATGCGGCATGTGTGCTGCACAATTTTTTAAGAAACGATGTCATCAGCGTGCCAGACTTAAAAGTCGAACCAAACCCTGCTGGGTCACTCCTGTCCGGCCAAGCAGCGTCGCGTGGTAGAATTGGTGCTGTTGGTGCTGCAGTGCGTGATAAGCTGTGTTCGTTCTTCAATGACACGGGCGCCGTGCCATGGCAGCGGCAGTTTGCCCACTTGGATGTGAGCATCTACAGAAAACCTCGAAATTGAATACAGATGTCAACACTGAAATGGAATGAAAATTTTATTTTTTCTGTGTGTTATTAAGCTTCCATGTGCCTTTCCGTCACCTGCAGCATTTCCACTTGGCACGACAGCTGCCTTGTTTTGGGTATCGCCCGCATAGTCGCAGCGACAAGCTTCCCGAAATGCTCACACGCATCGTTAGTGATCGCAGGTTGTGTTGGCTGCATGTTTACGGCTATTTTTTCGAGGACCTTTTGCCGCTGCGACCACATGTCTTCGCGCGGATTACAATTCCGCCGTCTTTTTCTGGTCGGTGCTTCACTTAAGGATGTACTTGGTGCTGCGGAGAGGTCGGTGTGCGGTTCAATCTCTCTCTCCGTGGTGCAGCCTTCACCGAGGACAGCGTCATCAGCTGTGGCAGCCTCATCCACCGAGGCAGCCTCGTCCACTGCGGCCGCGTCTGGTGTCTTATCAGTGTCCTGTGACACAGGAGGCTGCAACAAAGGGGTTCTGAATCAAATAAATCGTAAAAGAACGAAATTTCTTGCCTGCAGCAGAAACAAAATAACAACGTTTTACTTCAATTACATTAACGCTTGGGAGGACCAAATTCGCTCTGATAACGCGTTATATTGGAGGCATCCGAATACGGCTACAAAACGTGCAGAACATTATTGAACACAACTGAATGTCCCTTCTGGGTACAAGATGCATCTTGAAATAAAATTTAATATTTCAAGAGATTAGTAACCGGTTGCCTTTTCAAACATACCATTTCTGGCTCAGCCACCTCTTGCAGAGCTTGGCCCATTACTGAGCGGCGTACTTTAACTTTCACCGCATCGAGAAATTTCAATGCCTTGAAAAATTTCCATCGGCCTGCGTAAACGTCGCTGGCGGGTTGGCCGCTCTTAGTGTTCTCCATTTTTTTTCGCTCCAACCGGTATGTTCTTCTCTTATTGTCCAAGAACCTCTTCAGCGCCTCTGCGAGAAATTCGGGTAATCAGTAACACTCACGTAGCAGCATGCATAAGTCACGGAGAGCAGTATTCGAAAAGCCTGACACTAGTGAAGATACCGTTCGAGAGCAGACCTGGTCTCTACAGCGACCCCTACTGCTCCCCTGAGAAAATCAATGATGTTATATTAGAGGTAGAGGGCCGAAAAGCCCGAGAAAGGTACAATCCGGCATGACTAAATACGAGCGCCACAGGCGATAACGTCTGTCCGACGTACCTCTCCCTTAGAACGGCCTATAATAGACCAATAGCACCACTGCAAAATAAGGCACCTGCATTGTTTACAATGTCAGTCACGCAAGATGCAACCTACTGTCTCATGTAATATCGCATCGCTTTTTCAGGCGCTGGAATACGTCAAAGCACTTACCGACACTGTACGGACCGTAGGTTGGCCAATTCTCCTTCATCTGTTCCACGATGTGCTCCCAGATTGATTGTTTTTTTACCGTGTCCGCATAATCTGCACGACTGAGGTCCCACAAAATGGGAAACTCTTGCACCATGTGGATGAAATAAAAGGCGGCGTCATCGCACAAGTTCATTCTTGAACGACACCAGGAGCAACGAACCACTCAAACCAGGCGCCAGCAAACGGACTGTTTACTGCAATGCGGCTGTCCTCGAGCAGGAGAGAAGTGTACTGGTTGCCAGACACTTTTCTCCTGGCCCGTTAAAGCTGCAGCTTTACCCCGCCAGAATCTGGATGTGAAAAACGGGTTGGCGTTATCCGTCCGCGCGGCTCACGGAAGAGGCGCGGACGAAGCACATCACTGATGTGAGGTCACGTGACGCGCCGTCCGGCCCTGCACATCCGGATTCGGTCCTTCGTCTGGATGCACCATAAGCGCGCATTGTGCAGATTTGCCAGTACGCTCCGTGCTATCGTCTGTGTCTCTTCGCGCCCACGCCGCTGATTGTGCAGGGAGTGTGCGACTGCGGCGTGTAGCATGTAGAGCCTGCGCCCGTCGACTTTGATCTACGGGCGTGAAATGTCGGCGGCGCGTTTGTGGTATTAAAAGCGTGTGGTGAGCTTCCAATGGCACTACGGGTCAACGCCGCATGAACTGCCGGTCAGAGTATAAGAAACGCTTTATAGTTTATAGTTAGCGTACTGCTTGGCGGTAACAGTGTCCTTTTATTCAGATTACTGGATACGCCGTCACTTGAACCTCGGCGGCCGGAGCAGGTGAGTACCAGTGGCGCCGGCACCTCGGCGGCCAGAAAACGATGCCTGTGCCGTGAAGGGATATATCAATTTACGCGATAGAATTGCCGGCGAGGGCTCATACGGGCGCGTCGCTCCATGGCTGTATTCTTTGCTGGAGGCCGCCACTACGCCTGCCGTGCACATACTACGCTACATCTATACAGTCGATGCTTGTGCAATGTTGTTATTCAACAGCTGGCGCTGTGCACTGGATACCTGGACTTGTTTAATGTTTAATTACTTTGCTGCTTTGCCGTTGCGTATTGGGTACAGATATTGAGTTTTGAATTCTGGGTGCCAATTTCACACAAAAAAGTGGCGCTTTTCAACTCAGGATCATATCACACATCATAGCATCATCCTATATTGCACGAATATTAATAACAAAATTTCTACTGCTGGTGAAAAAAGAAAGGCAGACCGATCAACCTGTATCTGTGAGAAAAATGTGCTTGAAGTCTGCCATCGTCTATTATAAAAAGGAAATACCTTGGTATTCAATGTCAGTAACACTCATAAGTTATGCATCCTTTTGTGTGAAATAATTTGTCTTACAAGCCATTCATTGTAAGGGATCAGTAAACATCTCATAGCTTATGTAGTGCATAAGTGTATGAGTTAGCAAAGGTTTTAGTTTGTAAAGAGCAAAGCCATTAAGGTATAAAATTTTGGCAAGCTTAGTTTAACAATAAGCTGACATATATACAAAACCTAATGTAGCAGCAGATGCTCTCCAAGATAAACTGGCGACCAGCTTTTTCGTGTTATGTGATCATTGTAGTGTCAACTTTTTCTATTTTATTTCAGGACTGTGGTTGCGGCCGTTTCGTTGCCAGCTGTGAGGATGAAGCAGCTTCATAACCGGAAATCAGTCGCCTCCCATCAGTTTCCCTTTTCAGCAATAGAGGTCTTGGTATGCTCTTACCTAGAGTTAACTTTTATTACCCTATATGTTTTAAGTGTAATGGCTAGTTTAGCGGCATCACTTAGAGCGATTGGTGTGACACCTGTTCCATGGGACGTATGCAGATTATCCCACGTAACTTTAGCAACCTTAAAAAATATGCATGTGCCACCTAGCTGCACAGAACCTAGGTAATGTTGTTTCCTGTCTCTTGGAAATACTTAGATTTTCTGCATTTTGCCTAATTACCTAATTATTCTTAATCAAATAATCAACTCAGATATTATAATTAGATAAAAAGTCTCAATTATAAAATTGTAGTGCAACGTGATCATTTTCCAGTACAGCTTTCTGTGGCTCAATATGTGCTACATAACGTGTTTGTAGGAGCATGAAAGAAGCCTGAGAATCCCGCAGAGTGCCTTGAGTGTGTGTGTGACAGCACCTGTGTTGTGTTCTTCCTTCAGTCCTCGTTTTTTGCGCTGTACAAACATGTCGACCTCAAATGGCCAGTCCCGTGGCAGCTTTGCATGTATTTGAGTGTATGCCCTGTATAGGCATGTGTGTTCCAGTAAGAAAAAAAAATACTGAAGGAGCCTAACGTGATGTATTTCAGGACAAGTGTATGATGTAAATTACTATGTGAAAATAAAATAGGAAACCGAAACAAGACTTCACAGTAGAGATATGCAGGTGTGTGCATCAGCATAATGACGACACCCTCGTGCAAGTTTAGAAAAATATTCATTAAGTTAGTTTCTGTCATTCTTCTCTGTCACATTATTGCAAAAATGTGCTCTCTAGTATTGCACCATTGAAAACACAGTTCAAATACATCATTTGCTGGCACCTTCACATTCATAGCAACATAGAGAGGAATGGTTAAAAATTTGCTTTGCTTCTCTGACCTTCATTTTAGGTCCTTCTCAAGTTTGCTGAGCTTCTTAATGTACCATAGACACCCTCCAGTGTTTACAGGCAGCTTGAGCACATTATGCCAGATTGTGAAGAAACTGCAGAGGTCGCAGTGTCTATAGCGGTGCCCGGTATATGCAAGTTTCTTGCATGATGCATTATGCTCAGTACCAATTAGATTAAGTTATCATTTTAGCAAAAATCTTTGTTTTCCAGATATATATCAATGTGTGTCCAAAGTACTGCACTTTTTAAAAGAGTTGCTCATTCTCTAAGTCTACTGTTCGGTGTTGTAAAATGCATGTATGTTGGACAGCATAGTGTTTGGCCTTCACCTGAAGGTAGTAGTGGCCCATTTGCATGTGCATAAAGCTGCAGTAAGCCAAATGTGAAAAGATAAGGGCTAATACGATACAGTCATGTAGCAAAATTTACACATCAGCGAACTGTGATGCAATCCCTAGGAAAGTAAGCAAAAATATAAAAATGGGCTTATATGATAAACAGTACCTATGTTTCAGGTGCATGGCCTTCTACTGCCATATTCCATAACAGTTCATTATTTAACACCTCAAAACTGTTGGCCCTGTTTATGTCTAACTGCTTTAACTTCGAAAATTTTCATTGATTGCATTATGAAGGTTTTGGCCGTGACTTAAGTCGCTGCCAGAAATAAATTTATAGTAGTGGCCGTCCTATGTGTGATAAGAAAGAAACATTTTGGAACCAGGTGACTGCTATGCAGTATGCTAAGTATGCGTATTAGAACAGTCATTTATATTTTCATTGTAACCATGTATAAAATATGTATGTGCACATCTCAAAGCCATAGACTGTGTAATTTTAATTGAAGGTGTTATTTTGTGGAGTAGGTTTTTTTGTACACTCTAAAAACAGTTGCACCCTTTTGGGTGCATATTTGTCCCACAACAATAACCGTCATCTGTCTTGCCCGCGTTTCCTTTCTTTAACGCTGCGAGCCCGGTACTTCCCGGTCACGAACGGCATGCGCGTTATCAGTGTGACGCAGCATTCTCGACAGGAAAGTAGCGAGCGCCGAGTTTTCAAGAAAGGAAACGCAAGCAAGGCGGATGACGATTATTGTTGTGGGACAAATATACACCCCAAAGGGTGCAAACTGTTTTTAGAGTGTAAGCATTCTCTATAATTTGCACTACATTAAGGTGTAGTGAAGCCAAGCGAAAAATAGTCAAGACAAAATGGCTAAAGTACATCCTTAAGAGTCTTAAGCGCATTTGGATGACTTTACAGCATGTAGCAAAACAAGAATGGGAACTGAGGTGCTTAATTTTTGTTCATTATTACCATATGGCACCAGCATGCAATGAAGACAAAAGAGGAAGAGAAATGAAGTGCACCAAAGGGCAACTCTATCCTGATGGGAGCTGCATTCACATCAGCATGGTGCATTTAATCTTTGAGTTATAGCAGCAGCTGTCCACCTGTTCACTTTGTTGCACATTTTTATTGTTTATGTATTAAGTCTGGCCCTGGAAGTGTTAGGCAGTGCCACTTGTGGCATTGGTGTGGCATGCAACACATCCTTCTAACCACAGGTGTCATGTATTATGTGAACCTAAGTTCAATTCATGTAATGCACAAAAGTTCCATTTGAAAGGATGTGCCATATTTGTCACCATTGCCATGAGTAGCACTGGCTGACAGTCACAGGGCGAGACGTTAACCTTGCTCAGCTATTATGCAAAACTATTTTACATACAAATGTAGTAATTAGTATACATGCCAAAAGCCTCACAGAATAAAATTTTTGATCCGCATATTACAACGATTGTTATTTTGCTTTACCTCAGGGTGCCTTTCTACCGGTGTTGCATCCTGTGACTGACCACTCCAACGATCTCAGCAGAATCGTTACGCAGGTGTGTTCTTTTGTGATTCTCAGTACTGATATTTTGTAGTTTCCGTTCGATGTAAATGCACAGATCGAATGAAAAACAGGTTAAAAGATGAGCTCACAGGCACTGTGTCCAAACGTTTGTGAGGAAGGAAAATCTTTGTTACAAGTTGTAATTATAGCAACACAAGAGAGTGTGCACATCAAACCACTAGTACCTAGCAAGCCTTATACACAGCATTATACAGTAGAAGCCAAAACATCAGGCGAAAACCTGTACTAAACTAGGGACTGTATTAAAACGTTTTGGAGGCTTGAAGTATTTCTTGGGTTACTCGGTCTAATTGCTTGAACTGAACTGACGTGTCTTGCAAAACAGTATGCATTCGCATTTGATACAATCTGCAGCAAGATCTGAACAAAGGGCTGCAATACTGTAAGGGCTTCCTATTGAAGTAGCAACCAGTCTTCCCAGTGTACTGCAGCCTCAGGAAAATGAAATGTGGTACACTGCACCACATGCACACACAACAAATTTTAATCCATAAGCATCTTTACACTGTGCTTGTGCAGGACTGGGCAACTGGCTGTTTGTTCGTGACCGAAACAACTACGTACATCAAGACTGTACTGGGAAGTCACTATCTTTTTCAGTTAGTGTAACAGTCCATAAACATATGGATTTACATGAACATTTTGTCTGCCACACTTTTCATTGTCGTTTTTTTGCGCTCTTGCTTTGATGGCTAGGCGACATTTCAGGCTCGCTGAAGAGACAGGTAGCCCAGTAGCTTCCCTCACAAAGTTGTTATTTTGATTTTTAAGAGCCAACTTGCTTTGGACAATGCTGAATAACACATCAAAAGGCCCGGGATTATTAACGAGGTTAGAGTGACTTTGAAAAAAGCTTATGAGTGTTCTTTTTTAACTCTGATCTGTCTGCTGAGATCAAATCATGTCAGCTTTTAATGAAGCAACGTTCAGGTTGGAAAACTGCAAGGCTGTGTGGGTACTCAAACAACGTCAATGCTTCAGCTAGCTGAAGTTGCTCCATGACATCAAGGCAGAAGCAAATGATATGGAAAAGGAAAGGTTGGTGGACAAAGGACTCTTGGTGGCAATTATGTAGGTTCAAGGGCTATTGCAGTGAGTAAGAAAATGTGTTCCCGATACAGCGTGAACATAGTGTTAATGCTGAAGAACAAACTGGCACCATCTGCCTAGTCCTACACAAGCACGTGCACAGAAAGGGACGCCTGTTGGCCTTGAGGGCCACCACTAGAGAGATCAGCTGCTATCGCTATTACATAGAATGTGACATTAGATGACTATAGTTCACACCTTTGCTGCAGCTCGCTGGCTGGGCAATTGAAGCCTTGATTGTAAGGTTGAAAATTTTCAATCTCAAAGTGGCAATTTAGTTGCCAACTCTTACAGCATGGATCACTACTCAGTGATGCCGTGCTGGACGTATTCGACCAAGCCTGGTGCGAGTTCTCATGAGTGCCTATGTTCAAGCTGCCGCTAGATACTTCGTTGATAAAGTCACTGAAAACAAAATGTGGTCATCGAAAGAGTCATGAAAACGATGCACGCAAGGTTTGTAGTGTGCTCACTTGGTATGACATTAGTCAGAACACCCTGTGTAGACGTTCCAAAAGGACTTCGTCTTGGGCAAGTTGGTGCTTAGATTTCCTAGGTATACTTTGTGGCGCCAAATACATTTCTTGAAAGGGACAGAAGAAAGGAAGACAGTGAAGTGCCAAACTACCAACTGTTTAATGACAGCCTGAACAAGCGTATAGAAGAAAATACAACTTCCGCTCAAGCGCAGGGAGCCTAGGTACGACAGAGCAGCATGGTCGCGATAACACACTTTGGATGAAGCACATTTCTGCGGAACTGCAAGGGAGTTGTTGGAAGCATTTTATATTAAAAAGAAAGGGTCTGATTGTGTCAGCGATACATCTATCGTACTATATTCCGCAGAAATGTGCTTCATCCAAAGTATGTTATCATGACCATGTTGTTCTGTCACACCTTGGCTCCCTGCGCATGAGCGGAAGTTGTATTTTCTTCTATACGTTTGTTCAGGCTGTCATTAAACAGTTCGTGGTTTGGCACTTCACTGTCTTCCTTTTTTCTGTCACTTTTCAAGAAATGTATTTTGCGCCACAAAGTATACCTAGGAAACCCTGCGTAGAGATGCTGGCAGAAGTGCAGCAGATGTGTGGATTGAGGAGAAAAATATAAGCTGTTCAAGTTCCACATATAACAGACTGATAATAAATCGTCGTTCAGCAAGAACTCTGACAAAAGGGGCAAGCCGCACTCCCCACGACAAATGCTATAAAAACAGTAGGGTTATTGCAGCAAAATTGCCTATAGCTCTTTTGTGAAAGGTCGTGCCAACTGAATAACTAACATAAAAGCATCAAGTTGCTCCAATAAAGCCTTTGTTACACTACACACCAGACTGGGATGTAAGGTCTAGGTTGTTTTGGAGCCAAGATGCCCACAAGCAATGCTTAAAACATGTAAACGCTTGGAAGTAACTGTGAATAAACTGCTGCCATGATTAAACTGCTGATTAAACTGATTAACACTTCACAGCTGGTATCACACAATGTTGTTTTCTATTCCACGGAAAGATTACAGCACGTGGGGGCCACAATTATTCTAGAGGCCAATACAGACAGGGTGCCAGCAAGCATGGACTAAAGATTTTCCCATGTGCATTGATGTAGTCTACCACATTTGGTTTTCTTGGGGGCGCAGTCATATTGCAGTAACAATTTTCTGCCTGAATATTCATCGCAGGGAGCACTGCAGCCAGCTAAAGCGAGTTTCTTGTTCACACCTTGCCACAGATGTAGATTTGACCCATTTTTCTAGGCAGATTTGTTGGGTTCAAGAAAGAACACAGAGTAACTTAAGAACTTTATTTTTTCTAGATTTAAGGTGTGGGGCCAGGTGTCAACCATTGTTTTAAAAAATTGACCAAACCGGGAAAGATTCTTTTTTGAAAGTCTTCTCATATCAGTTTGATATACTAGTCCCTGGCTTAGTATGCGTGCGTGTGCTGTGGCTTTTTCTTAGTCTGTTTAAAAGGTCGTTTTCCTTTTGAGTGTTCTAGTCGCAAGGAAATCACAAATATATTTTGATTTCAGCAACCTTTGTTACATTACACAATTCCTTTACATGTTGCAACCAAGCTTATTCTTTAAACACATGCCTTTCTTTCAGCATGAAAAAAACATCTTAGATAGACGAAACAAGGCAAAAATGGCTGCTTTATGCATTTGTATGATATTCCAACTGAGAGGGGTGAGAAGTAATAAAATGTTCTACTTTCATAATTTTTCTACCATGTGCATAACATTTCTCAATAGGAATGAAGCAATGAATAAAGGGAAAGTCAGACATCCAGCCGTTCGTAGCAATCGCTACAAAGGAAACCCATACGGATTCCTCGAAGGAAAGGCCTCATAGTTGAAGAAAAATTCGTCCTGGTCCGGGACTCGAACCCGGAACCACCGCCTTTCCGGGGCAGCCAGTCTACGATCTGAGCTAACCAGGATTTTCCCTTTATTCATTACTTCTCTCCACCTTGCGGGTTTCCGCAGAACTACTACGTCAAACTCTTGCCTTTGCTTTGTGTTGTCGACAAATTCGATTTCGCCCTGCCATCTGCTAGCCGCGTGGTTTGCTCAGATGGTAGAGCGGCTGCGCCGGAAAGACGGTGGTCGCGGGTTCGAGTCCCGGACCAGGACAAATTTTTCTTCAACTATGAGGCTTTTCTTTCGAGGAATCCTGTATGGGTTTCCTTTGTAGCAATTGCTACGAACGGGTGGATGTCTGATTTTCCCTTTATTCATTACTTCTCTCCACCTTGCGGGATTCTGCAGATCTACTACGTCAAACTCTTGCCTTTGCTTTGTGTTGTCGACAAATTCGACTTCGCCCTGCCATCTGCTAGCCGCCTGGTTAGCTCAGATGGTAGAGCGGCTGCCCCGGAAAGGCGGCGGTCCCGGGTTCGAGTCCCGGACCAGGACGAATTTTTCTTCAACTATGAGGCCTTTCTTTCGAGAAATCCGTATGGGTTTCCTTTGTAGCGATTGCTACGAACGGGTGCATGTCTGACTTTCCCTTTATTCATTGCTTCATTCCTATTAAGAAATGTTATGCACATGGTAGAAAAATTATGAAAATAAAACATTTTATTACTTCTCACCCCTCTCAGTTGGAATATCATGCAAATGCATAAGCAGCCATTTTTGCCTTGTTTCGTCTATCTAAGATGTTTTTTTCATGCTGAAAGAAAGGCATGTTGGGGCGAGCAGAAATGGCATGTGCAATAAAGATAAGCACAGATGTCCCGTCAGTGTTGCTGTCAAACAAGAAATTGTGATATTGAGCGACTGAGCAAAATAACTAAATGCGTGCTTGCCAAACTATAGCTGGCATTTGCACCTTGATTGTGACTTAGCTACCAGAAGAAATTTGTTTTGTCTTGTTCTTTTTCTGTTAAAATGTAGTTTTTTCTTTGTTTACTTTCGTCTGGGTTTTTGTAGCTATATCATGTGCACATGTGACCAATAATGCCGTCTGGAAGTTAGTGGTTGTTGGTATTTCTCACTGCCTGTCGTTTGTTCAGTGTGTACTAAAGTCAAAAGAGCACCAACCAGTATAAACCAGTGTGTTGAATTTGTTTTCTTGTGTTAGTGCAAATGATCTGACTGGTTATGTGTCCAAATAAACAATTAGATTATGAAAACAAAGTTCATCAGAACATGCAATTTGTTTTACTTATAATTACCTTATTTCAACTGCAGAACCCACATGTTCAGGCATGTAGATTTAAGTAGAACCATTCTTTTTGCGATTGTTAGTTCTGAACATGTGAGAGCAGTGCTAAGGACACAAAGTGAGTCCACATAGATAAATGGCATAGTGCACTGTGCACGGACCTGATAATTAATGTGTTTTTACAACAGACAAGCAAATAATTATCTAGTAACACCTTGTCAAAGCCACGAAAGCACATAAAGAGGCAGGGGTTGGCTAATACAAATGTGCCTTGGTTGTAGGTTTGTTAACAAGCATGCCACTTTCCTGTAACTTCAGAATACAGGTGCTGCACTAACACATACATCTCTTTTTTGTTATTATGCGAAGCATACTAGCCGCACAACCACGCTCTTCCTTGCTGCGCCGCGCGCGGCCGCGTAGCTACCATATGACGTCATAACAGCTGCAAAAGCGGAGGCTCAACTCGTGCGCTCGCTTGCGGCCGCGTAGCTACATAGCCGGGTCTCAGCTCGTGCGCTCGCCTGCGTGAGTTGTTTCTTCGTCTAGCCGAACCAAATATAGCCAAGCAACAGCAGTTCACCAGGCTAAACAGTGGTTCAACAACTAAAATAAAGGCTAGTATGCTTCGCATCCTGGGCTTAACCTTATTTAAGCCACAGCCATTTTTTTGTGGGATTTGATTAGTTTCGGGGTTAATGGTTACTGCTTTCGCTAACATGTTGCACTTGTGATATTCGGGACATCATCTGTACTATTTACAGTGTATGTACCCTAATGGTCACATGGTGGTGCTTAATCGTGAAGGCTCTCATTCAAATATTGTCTGGTCTACATATGCTTTTCTTCATGCCAAAAAAATAAGATATACTACGTTTGCGTCAGAAGGAAAGAAACTGAGTGGTGTCTATTCTTGCACATAAATCTATGCTTAGTTGCGTTAACATTTTTGCATAATTTCAACAACTTATTTGGTGCATTTCTGTAACATTCACACTCTGGCTTATCCACTTAGGTGTAACGAATAATAAAGGCAGAAAAGTAAAGCATTGCAGTGGATTTAACCTACTGCTGTTGATTCTGTTACCTTTTCGCAGCTTTTCTTTTTGGAAAAGCATATGTACAAAAGCACGTTTTGACCAAATAGGCTGCTGTTTGCGAGGCTTTGCAAGCACCACTATAACGTGACAAAAGCAGTGTGGCCATTTGGTTATACAAATTCTGGTGTATTGGCACCACAAAAAGTAAAAGAAGAAAGATATGTACGCATGACACAAGCACCGGATCTCACTTCAAGCTTTAAAATAAGGAAACGCAATATTTAATAACAGGTGGAAACGTTATGTGATGATATCTGTTAAAAGAAATTCTTTATGCAGTGCAACTAATGGATCACTGATACATTTATCATTCTTTTTAAATGTTGCAAACCACAATTACGTTGCGTGTTGTCAGGTCATAATACCTCGCTACACCGCAAGTTTTGTGGAACACAGGACCGCGGTCACATTCTTTGCAGCATTTACCATTGTGTGAGGGAGGGTTGTTTCACACAGATGACTCATACTGCCTCAATCTCCCTGATTTCGCATTAATAGAGCATCCCATCTGTCCGATGTAGGCACGGCCTTGTGATGGCAGCAGACTACGCAACGCTTGCGGCCTAGCTCACTAGATGCGTATTGTGCTTGAAGCCACAAGCAACCTCTTTCTTTTTTTGGCTTCTGCCGTTTGTTGCAGCACAAAACTCTCCTAACAAGGGCCTGAGAAAAAGGATTTGCGCAACTAAATCAGGCATGACTAGGGAATATAATGAATGAGATGATGAAGTAAAGAAGTGGTTGCAGTTGTTTCGTATGTATTTGGGATTTTCGTGAGTAATTGTGTAGCTGGTCCCTACGGGCAAACATTTTTTTTGTATGAAACATGTGAAGAGAGATTTGCTCTGATGAGAAAAAAAGACTGAAGCCAGGAAAACAAACTAATTTGCTTGTTGCGTGCAGCACAATTTGCAGGCATTGCACTGTGCAACGGAGGTTATGTACAGTCTGCCATTCCTATCCAGTCATGCTTGCATTGCATAGACACGCATTGTAATAATTTGAGATTGAGGCTAATGAAGTTTGTGTGCAACAACTCTCATCCGCACATTGTGATGCACTGCAAAATAGAGTGGTTCATTCCAGTGCTCTTCGAAACTCGTTGCCAGAAATTATGAGCAAATGTACATAAGATAATTAAGCTTTGGCAGATTAGCGTGAAAAGGACAAATGCATCGGTCATTCTCAAATAAATTGCATGAAGAACTTGTTTTTGAATTAATAACGTCACTACGTGTTGTATATGTCTGTTTTCATATTAAAGCCAGAGTTGAGGTTAAGCACTTGTGTCCTGCATGTCTTTGTCTTCGTTTGCTTCTGTGGTGCCATTACACCAGAGTGAATCCATGACAGGAGCTGCCAGTCCATGCAGTTATACTACATTGGGCTCAGTACGGCTGGTAGCCTGAATGTGACGAGTGCGAAGGAGCAGTAGGAACTTCAGAAGGGTAGAATTTTGTGTCAGTTGGTGGCGCATATTATAGTATGGTGAAGCGCTATAGATGAAACAGTGTGAGGCGAGACAGATGGGAAAGTACTACAGAGAACTGTGAAAGTTTACTGGAAAGTTTTGCTGCAGCAGGACAATGCGTGCATTATCCTGGTGCAGCAAAATTTGCCAATGTTCGTAGCTGTCAGTAGCACTTCCCCATCTACATTACACTTCACTATACACTAATAGCAGTAACAACAGCAACCAACTGACCCAAGCAATAATCAATGCCCACAGAATTGCCAAATTGTAGGAGAAATGTTTCAGTGTAACACATGTTTTGTTAACTGACAAGTAAATGGCACACATATCTGCAAACCGATGATCAGGTGCATTTTTCATGCACATACATTATTTCGTACAACTGCTTCCTGCTTTGGTTTTTTATGCCTTTTAGGAAGCATTCCAAAGTATTTAACTGTATGACTGTTCTAATATTAAATCTGTAGTCAGCCAGCACTATGTGTCATTACTGTATACGCTCTTACTTCGTCAGTGTTCTTCGCGCTGTTCCCAACTAAATATGAATAACCAAATAACCATTTTTTAATATTTAGGTTATGAAGAGAGTACTCTTAATATGTAATTAATTAGAAAAATTTTCTCAATTTTAGGAAGAAGTCCGGCTGGCCCCAAGCCTGGTGTGAAATGAAGAAATGGCACTCCACATCAATTCATGTTTACTTGTCATCATAACCAGTCTGTTAGCTTAATTTTTGGTTCTTCCTATTGAATTCTCAAGAAAGGTACCAACTCTGTCATTCATTGAAAACGAATTTTTGCACTTGGGGACGCAGCCATGCACAATGCCTTTTAGCTCATTAATATTTTTATTCTTAATGAAAGTGCAGCTCCTGCGTGGAGCAATGGGTTGAATAAGACGAGGGTAAATGAAAAGATGGCGACATTAATTGTCAACAGTTGTCCAACAAAAAAAGTGTCAAGCTGGAGCCAACATCATCGCAAGGGAACCAAATGGCTCCAGCCTGAGACATTCGTTGTTCAACCTGGCAAGTCTCCTTGTCGAAATATTTCCTCTAGCCTGAGACCTATATCCACCCTCGACCAACAATACACCCATACATTTGGCAACCCATGGCAAGGTAACAAATTCACATTCAAAGAAAGAGAATGTAGTGTGCACCCTGGAAGGTAGCATGAACAGTATTTTATTTACTTAATGAAATGCAGGTTTGCTATCCAACTACTTTATTTCGATCCCCATTTTATAACGACAGCATGGTTCCTCAGAGAGAATATTTATTCGAAGCTCACACAATTTTGCTCCTGTATGTCCGTTAAATCTGCCCTGGTTGCTACACTACCAGGCCTGTCTGCAATTGCATAGCTGTGTTTTGATTATGCATCCCAATTCAAAAGAATAGTTAGGCATCTACCTCAGAATGTCTGCTACTGCGTTGCAGCTTGAATTCTATATCTAGGTGGTGACTGTGATGCCATGTGCTTTTTAAATAAGACCAATATGCTATGTGAAGTGCAATTAAATGCAATCTCAAATGACCTCAGCTCGGGGAATGACACGATTGGAAACCAATGTGATCAGGAGGATTTGATTTCTGAAAACAAGGCACTTAAAAAGGAGAAACCAGTACTAATCTCGTCTAAAGATGCTGTTATTGGGTATGATAGGGGAGTTACTTGTTCGTGGCTGCATTTGCAGCATGTTACATTGCTGGCTTTATATATTGCACTGGGTACAGTGAAATGTTGCTGCTTGCACAATATTCAACTAAACATGGTAGCCATGCTAAAGTGTCCATGCAGAACACAACTCATCCACTATTAAGGACTGCAGTGGAACCTTCATAAACGAAAATCGCTTAAGCGAAACTGCCGCTTAAACAGGACACCATCCTGATGGTTGGTTGGCTCTCTGCAATGTTTGTTTGTTTGTTTGTTTGTTTATTGGTTTCTTTCCAATACAAGGAAAAAGCGAAGGGAGAGCTAAAGGCTACTAGCCTGACGAGGCCCTCCCTCCGCATACAGTTTCGACAACATTACAAAAGAGATTTGAGAAAAACAGCACACACATTTGTAGTTACACTCTACACAGTTCTATGTCATAGAGGATCTAGTTCATATCACTGCACACAAATATATAAAACAGATTTCTTGTCATAGATGTGACAGAACGGGAAAAAAAAACATATGAACGCAAATGCAAAATGTCAATCATCGTAGCGAACATATGAAAAAAAGAGAAAAAAGGCGACATCCAACACACAGTAAAAGAGCACTGTTTTACAGACAAACGCTACATATGGTTTTAAATGAGATGTCACTGGTAGCGAATTTCTTTCTCGATAACCATTGTTTTGAATGTTTTTTTCTTAATCGATTTATTGAGGTCGACATCATCTGGAAGTTTATTTAGAAGCACCGGAATTTGGTAATTTAAATGTTGTTTTCCATAATTCGTGCGTGTTCGAGGCTTTCTGCGCTCTTGCCTTCGAAGGGCGAGCGTGTGTGTTTCAGCGGGATTGCTAAATGCGTGTAGTTTATGTTTTTGTACATACTGCAATAACTTGAAGCAATAAATTTCATCAGCTCTTAGCAGAGAATACTTTACAAACAATGGACCTGTTGGCAAGTCTTGTGGGTGTCCTGCATATCTTTCGAGTAGGCGAAGTACACGCTTCTGAAACTTTAGTATTCGGAGGTAGTTTCTACTAGAGGTTGTACCCCAAACCAAAATACAGTAGGAAAGTCTGGAATAAAAGAGAGTATAATAAAGAGAAACTTTAAGCCACAAAGGTATAAGTGAGCTTATTCTATACAAGCAGCCGAGCGATCTACTGAGCTCCAAAGCAAGATTATCAATGTGGATGTTCCAAGACAAATTTTCTTGGAACCATACTCCCAGAAATTTTTGCTTCACCTCTTGTTTTAACGGAGTGCCCCGAAAGGTAATATGAATATCATTCTTCATTGGCTTGTTAATCGGAGCGAATATAATATATTTGGTTTTATTAGTATTCAACTGTAACCTGTTGGCATGTAACCAGTCAGAAAGTGACTCCATATACTTATTAACAATCTCCTGAAGCTCTGTAAGGGTACGTGCAGTGAAGAAAATATTCGTGTCATCTGCGTACATTATTAGTTTAGGGGAATTATAGATGCTACAGAGATCATTAATATAGACTAAGAATAATAGCGGTCCAAGAATAGAGCCTTGAGGAACACCTTGTTTAATTACTATTTTTGTAGTCGTTCCTTGGTGGACACTTACATATTGAAGCCTATTGCTTAAGTAACTCTCTATCAGTTTAAGGACGACGCCGCGAACACCGTATCTTTTTAGTTTAATTAATAGCACATCATGACACACTGAGTCAAAAGCTTTTCGTAGATCTACAAACAGTCCTAGCGTGTAAAGCCTGTGCTCAAAGTTATGTATAATATCATGCTTGATACTGAGAAGTGCGTCCTCGGTAGATTTTCCTTTTTGAAATCCGAACTGCATGTCACTTATTACCCCATATTTCGCAAAGAATTTTTCTAGTCTTATATTTATGGCCCCTTCAAATACTTTCGATAGAACAGGCAGGACCGAGATTGGCCTATAGTTGCTTATGTCTCCTTCAGCACCACCCTTGTGAATAGGACAGATGCGGGCTATCTTGAGCGAGTCAGGGAAGATTCCAGTCTCAAACATTTTATTTATTATGTCTGCTAGGATGGGGGATAGGATTTCAGACACATGTTTAATTGGCATTGCTTTAATTTCATCAGAACCAGAAGCAACATCATTTCTAATCCCATTGATAAGTTTGTTGATTTCGTGAGGAGTTACTGGTGCGAGAACCATAGAGTTCACTATCGTAACGCTGTTATCAACCAAGTTATGCTCTTCATCATTTTCCTGCTCGTACACTGCGCTCGTGGCAAAATAGGCGTTAAGGGCGGTGGCCGCTTCAAGACCGGTTAGTGTGCCTGTAGGTGTGACTATTTTTAGTACGGTACATTGTTCTTTCTTCCCAGTTAGATTTTTTACTTCATTCCATATTTTCCTAGGATCCTTACCTATTTTGGCAAAAACCTGTTCATAATATTCTACCTTAGCATTTTTAATTTCACTGCTCAGTTTATTTCTATACTGTTTGAAAGTGATTAGGGCATCTTCTCCTCGCGTTTTTAAAAACATATGGAACAAACGGTTCTTTTTTGTTATTTTCTTTAATAAGGAGTTGTTAATCCAGGGCTTCCGTATTCTTTTACATCTTGGCCTACTCAGTTCCATTGGAAATGCTTGATTGTAGCATGCAATAAGTTTATCAAGAAAAATATTGTACGCCTTACTAGGGTCGTCTTCTTTTAATACGCATGCCCAATCAACGGTAGCAACCAGAACGCAAAAGAGTTTCAATGACTGATCATTTATCCTGCGGATGATCTTCTTTGGTACATGACTACGTTTACCACACAAAGAGGGGATAAGACAAAAAGCTGGAAGGTGATCACTAATTCCTAGCGTCAGCAATCCAGCAGCACAATTCGGTGGGTGTATGTTCGTAATACATACATCAAGCAAAGTTGCAGTATTGGGTGTCACTCTTGTTGCTTCGACGATAGTGTTTACGCATGCGTAAGATGTGACTAATTCTGTCAGTTGTCTTGAAGGGGCATCATGCGATAGCATATCTATGTTGACGTCACCCATTATCACGAAAGACAGACCAGTACAAGTAAGGTGTCGCAGTAGATTGTCTAGGAACTCGAAGAAATTTGTTTTGTTACCTGCGGGTGGCCTATAGATAACGGCAGCTACATTATTTTCCACATGTATGGTAAGGCACTCAACATCATTGTTAACGACCGAAAAATCACGCAAAACTTCATGAGACATAGGTCGTTTGATGTACGCGGCTACGCCACCGCCCCTTCCATGCGACCTAACAGCACCTTGATAAGCATAGTTTTGAAAGAATGGGGGTTGTTCTTCAACTCTTAACCACGTTTCTGTGAATAACATCAAATTAAATTCAATGGTCAATGAAGTGAAGAAGTCGCGTAATTCTTCTTGTTTGTTTCTTATACTGCGCACGTTCAAGTGGAACACTCGCAATTGGTTCTGAGTAGTCTCTGCCAAAGAATTGAAGGCGTTTATAGTATAGTAGTGAGAAGAATTTAAAGCTGCCATATTCTTGCTTGTTGCTATTTCTGGCATGTGGTTAATCACTTCACTTAGTTTCGCGGGACATTTTTTCCAGGTCACTCGTAGCGTTTATCCGCAAAGTTGCAGACTGTTCGTCCCTTCGAGCAAAGATTTTGCCACCGTTTGTCCACACAAACTTCCAGCCTACTTCACGCTTTTTCTTTGTCGCCGCACCGAGAAGCTGCTTACCATGACGGGTAAGATGCTCATTCACGTAGACTGGCTTAGATTCTTCAAAACCCAGTTTTGTAGTGTTAATCCGGATTTTTCTGGCCTTCTGAAGGACAGCATTGCGTTTTGTGCGTCGGACAAAACGAACGATGATATGTCTCGCACTAAATAGAATGCCTGGTAAATGGAACCAATTTCCCTGGCCCCTTGAGGCTACATTTAAAGAGTGCCCACTGTAAAAATATAGGGGGGTCCTGTTCGGAACTTTCGCAAATCTGGTCGTAAACAAAACTGCATTTCAGTGGGAGTGAAATGTAAAAGCACCCGTGTACTTAGATTTAGGTGCATGTTAAAGAACCCCAGGTTGTCCAAATTAATCCGGGGTTACTCGCTATGGCACGTCTCATAATCAGCAGGTGGGTTCTGGTTTGTAAAATACGGTTCATTTTTAATAGCCTGCTCGGAAATACAGCCCAATAACTACATTAAATTATGTAGCTTGTTTGTGTGTTGAATCCCAATTTCTTAATTTAGTACTTTGACATTTATCATATTTGTGTGCTAGTCCATGCAAAATACCACTGATCAGCCTCATTATACAAGCCACTGTTAATTTAGAATGGCTTAGTCAAGCAACTTAAACTTACAGCACAAACACCTAAGACGGACCACAAAAGGAACATACGACACATCGAGGCTAACAACTTCTTTGTTTCTTCGTCGTCGATGGAATATAAACCCTAGACCACAACCGTGCAGGCAATCAGATTACATTACAGAGATCTGCCAAATTATCACATAAGCAAACGTAGGAAGTCAAATTTAGATGGGTGCAGGGACAAAAATATCTCACTGATGCAATTATCGCCTTGCCTTTTTATGTGGTAGGCCTCTATGGTAAGTCGTGCATGCTCATTCTTGCTTTTGCCTAGAATCGACGTCCCGTCAAGTTGTGCCTCACAATTGTTGCAAGAGTTTATATGCGCACCAAGGTGCGCTGCTCTATCTACATTGTTTACTTTTTGCGCATGTTCCCTGAGTTGCTCATTGACGCAATGCCCTATCTAGCCAAGCTATATCTTACCACATGAGAGTGGAATGGTGTAAACCACGCCGACAGCGTGCGACACGTATGAAGCACTATGCCGAATTTGGCCTCTTCCTCTGCTCTCTCCGCAGGTGCGTGAGCATAGCTTTAAAAGCTTGTTCGGCGAAGAAAAAGCCAAAAGAACACTATTCCAAAAGAACACTCCTCCCTTGAGCTGATAAATTACCTTATGTATTTAAGGGACCACGCAGGGAACAGAATGTAGGTAGAGAATGTAGGTAGGAAAAGAATGTAGGTAGAGGAGTGCACCTTGTTGCGCATGCAAACCCTTACAACAGTTGTGAGACACGACTTGATAGGACGTCGATTCTTGGCAAAAGCAAGAATGAGCATGCGCAGCTTGCCTTAGAGGCCTACCACATAAAAAGGTAAGGCGATAATTGCATCAGTGACATATCTTTGTCCCTGCACCCATCTGAATTTGACTTCCTACGTTTACTTATGCGGTAATTTGGTAGATCTCTGTAATGTAGTCTGTGCGGTTGTGTGGCCTAGGGTTTATATATGCATCGATGACAAAGAAATAAAGAAGTTGTCAGTTAGCGCCAGTGTGTGCCGTATCTGCCTTTTGTGGTCCGTCTTAGGTGTTTGCGCTGTAAGTTTAAGTTCAGAATTATGTACCAACTAGGCCCAAATGGAATTTTACTGTTAGTCAAGCAAGCTCAATATATAGTCTGTGCAAAAGTGTGGAGTGTCGGTGCAAAGTAACAGTTCAAACACATGGCTATGTAGTTACAGTTCAGTATGAAACGAGATAAAATTTCTTAGCATTTCTTTCATTTGCTAATTTCATTGTGTTAGGACATGTAGAATACTAGTAACTGGCATGCATGCCTACAATGTACAGTATTCTTTTTTAAAATCCAGACAATTATTTTACTGGGGCAGAAATTTGCTTTCTTTTGGGTCCGAAAGTGAACATATATTTCTTACATTTGATGTTTAATAAATTTTCTTTGCTGTCAGTGTGTGTCTCGTGCATTTTTCCTTTCAGCAAGTAGCAACTGATCTCGAAGGCGTTTGCTGGCCTCGGAGGCACTTCCGGTAACTAGCATTTTCTATAGGACGATTGTATAAAAGCTTTGCAACGAGGGGCTCTGCGATCAGCGAAAGGAAAAAATGAAGACGGGCGGTGACGGGTTCATTCACCATTGGACCACGTGTGCGCGTGACTTAGTCGATTCAGCGGTGGCCGTGTGCCGTCGAGTGGACCACGTGTGGCGAGCCCGCGGCGAAATGCTTCGTGGCGGTACGCCGCGCCTATGCAGCAGCAGACGGAATACCGGAGGCCACCGTGTCAAACGCCGGCGTTCGCTCCGAGCAGGTGCGACGCCTGCTCGGGTGGAAGCTCGCGGACGGACGAGTTTCCTTGAGCCTTGATCGCCGGCGTTCGACATTTTGGCCTGCGGCGTTCCGTCTGGTGCTGCGTAAGCGCGGGACCCGCGCCACCAAGCATTTCGCTACGTGCTTGCCGCACCTAAACTAAAATGCCTTTAATTCCTTCACAAAATTCCCATTGTACCTCCCCGTCAAATGGGGGGTGAAGGGGGTGAAGTGGGCGTATTACGGTACCCCCGTTGTGTGCCCAATTAATGCCCATGTCAATGGGAGTTTTATCGTACGCCCATTCAATGGGAGGAAAAAGATGTACAAAAGGGAATGCGCTAGAGGACAAGCAAAAAACGCCCATCTGGGTGTTTTTTTGTTTACGGTGTACCCCATAAAGTCAATATATCAGAACGTCTCAAATTTCGAACGCAAGAAACGTTCACCGTCCGATTTTCTGGACTTTTTGCCATGACCGCAGGTCCGAAACGGCATTAATCAAAGCCATCACCGCTGCCGTTTTGATTACCTCGCCGCATCGAATCGGCGCTCTCGCACGCAGATCCGTTGGCAGCCGTAGCTACCACAGCGGCAACGCTAGACCTAGCTGCTTCTACGTTCGCTATTTACCTTCTTCCCGTTGGCTGCTGTGTTTTTCTTTGAAAGAATTCGCTGCACTCAGCAATGGCACCGGCTTCGCCTTTGTGGTCCTCGCAATTGACTTAGAAGTTTGCAAAACACGACGCGTTGCATAATGCCGGTTCCAGAAAGTCCGCGTCGCCTCTGTACAGGAGTGTTAGTTGGTGAAGCATACTCAAAAGTACTGCAGTGAAGCATAACAAGCGTTGGAAGGGGCTACTGCCACGGGACATAGTATGTATTCCTTAATTGTACACGCGCGCACCCGGTATCTCTTGTGACAGCCCGACCACCGATATGCCTAATACGTGTACTTACACGCCTTCAGGGCGTTTTTTAATGTGCCTGTGGCGGTTTGAGCCCATAAGGACAGTAAGTAAATGACAAGCATTTATTTCTTTCCAACTGGCCGATTTTTCGGACGTTTTCGCGATCCCTAGGGAGTTCGAAAAATCGGACGTGGACTGTGCAACTGACCAAGAAGATGCTTCAAATGGTCGTTGGGGCGAACAAGTGGCGGGCGGAGAACAAGAACAGAAAGGACCTACGGATTGAGGAATGAACGGGAAAGGAAGCGTGCTGCCGCTGTTGTGAAGGCGCTTGAGCTCAAAAAACAGTGCTGGCTGATGCCGAGATGCAGGTGTCCCTCATCAAAATTAAAATAAACTCTTTAAAGCAGTGAAACACAACACCGAGGCATCGTGCGCGGGCTGAGAGTATGTCAAGACAGTTGAGGTTGGCTCACGAGCTGTAGAGAGCATCTCAATTGTGAAAAAGATCGGGCCTCATACCACTGAGCTCGCTATCAGTTGTTAGAAATGGCTAATATTCGAAAATATTAGCTTCTGTATGCATCTCCTTTTCATTCGTATTTGAGAATCTCCGACTCGATTTGCAATTTTTTTCGTAGACATTATTTGCTGCGCATTTTACTAACCTCTCCCTTCTATTCTCTTCTTGAATAGCATAAACTCTTTTCCTTAGTATTTAAATTCGATGAAATTGTTTTTTATTAAATTTTTTTTATGTTTACTAGAGAGTGACAGCATCGGTCGATATGGTTTCAGCCCATCTTGACATAAAACATAGCTCTGCATCAATCAGGGAATTTTCCAAAGGCACTCAGGGAAAACCTAGAAAACTCAGGGAATTTAGAATTGTCAACTTGGTGGACACCCTGCTGCTCCTCCACGCTGGCTCTTCCGAGCAGGTTCGCCACGCAGAAGGGCGCCGCTTTGCTCAGAGGGGCGCGGGACAAAGTGGGTCCGCCTGTCCGATAGCCAAGAGCACCGAAAGTCATTTCAGGGCGTAAGGTGAGCCGCGCGCGCAGCAGCAGGCTCCGCGTCGCGCCGGCGCCAGCGGCCGCGGGGAATGTACGCTACCCAAAATAAGGCTTGGAACTGCGTGTACCCAGCGATCGCGCGGGCGAATGCCCCAAGTCGCGCGTGAACAGGAGACAAGGGTCCAAAAGGGGTTCCCACAACCTCAATGTTATTGTTTTGTTTTCCTTTTTTTTTGACATGTTCTGATTAAGATTTGAATCCTTTATTGTTTTGATGTGTTATCATATTGTCAGTGGTAGTGACGTTAAAGAACACAGTAGCAATACTGTGAAAGACAAAACTAGCTTTTATTGGGTGTACCTGTGCCCACAAAGACAGGCTACACTTAAAGCACAGCGATAGCGGCGAACACACTCGGCGATCGTCGAAAATCTGATCAGCGGGTCAACCGCGTCAGCTTTTATAGATCAGTCGTCGAATGTTCCAGAGTAACCGCTGGGACCCGCGTGTGCTCCACAAAGTTCTACACAATTCGCGTCAATGCAATCAGATTACACAAGTTGCGGTGAAAGACAGTGGACGGAACCGTCGATAACATTGCAGAAACTTCTTTTACATGCAGGCGCGTCCTGCGCTGTGCGATAGCATATGTTAGGCGGTGAGAAGTGGTCGCCCGATAAAGATAAAGTACACGTGTCATTACCCCCCTCTTAAGAAGCATCGTCCTGATGCTATCTAATATAAGGGAGCGAAACACAAAAGGACACCTAATAAACAAAAGTAACAAAACAACAAAAAAAAACAAAGTCCAAAGGTCAGTTACGCGAAGTCCCAAAGTTCATTAACTCTGGTACTACGGCTTGAGTCGCACAATGTCGACTATTTCAGGTCGTGAGTGGCACCGCTGTGTAGCGAAATGCCGTCTGGCACGACCTCATAGTCCAGTGCGCCAATACGTCGGATGATCTTGTACGGTCCGAAATAGCGACGCAAAATGTTCTCGCTCAGTCCTCGTCGGCGTATAGGGGTCCACACCCGAACACGGTCACCGGGTTGGTACTCGACTAAGCGTCGTCAGAGGTTGTAGTGTCGGCTGTCGGTACGCTGCTGGTTCTTGATCCGTAGGCAGGCGAATTGTCAGGCTCCTTCGGCGTGCTGGAGAAAGGTCGCGACGTCAAGATTCTTTTCATCGGTGACGTGCGACAGCATGGCGTCGAGCGTCGTCGTCGGGTTCCTGCCGTAAATCAGCTTAAACAGCGTAATCTGTGTTGTTTCTTGCACTGCCATGCTGTAAGCAAAGGTTACGTACGGCAGGGCCGCGTCCCACTTCTTGTGCGCCACGTCGACGTACATTGCTAGCATGTCGGCGAGGGTCTTGTTCAGGCGCTCCGTGAGACCATTTGTCTGTGGGTGGTAGGAAGTTGTCCTCCTGTGACTTGTATGGCTGTACTGCAGAATCGCTTGGGTGAGTTCTGCTGTAAACGCTGTTCCTCTATCAGTGATGAGGACTTCTGGGGCACCATGTCGCAGCAGAATGTTCTCGACGAAAAATTTCGCCAGTTCGACTGCGCTGCCTTTCGGTAGAGCTTTAGTTTCAGCGAAGCGGGTGAAATAGTCCGTCGCCACGACGATCCACCTATTTTCGGATGTTGACGCCGGAAACGGTCCCAACAAACCCATCCCGATCTGCTGAAATGGACGCCAAGGAGGTTTGACCGGCTGTAGTAATCCTGCTGGCCTTGTCGGTGGTGCCTTGCGTCGCTGACAGTCTCAGCATGTCTTGACGTAACGGGCGCGACGTCGGCGGTCAGACGCGGCCAGTAATACCTTTCCTGTATCCTCGACAACGTTCGGGAGAATCCGAGGTGCCCAGTGGTTGGATCGTCATGTAGGGCGTACAGTACTTCTGGACGCAGCGCTGACGGAACAACAAGAGGGTAGCTGGCGCGGACTGGTGAGAAGTTCGTCTTTACAAGCAGGTTGTTTTGTAATGTGAACGAACACAATCCACGCTTAAATGCCCTAGGTACTACGTCGGTGATCCATTCCAAATGCTCGACGAGGCCTTTTAGCTCCGGGTCTGCTCGTTGCTGTTTAGTGAAGTCTTCTGCGCTTATTATTCCGGGGAAGGCGTCGTCATCCTCGTCGTCTTCCGGTGGGGGATCGATGGAGGTGCGTTATAGGCAGTCGGCGTCTGAGTGTTTTCGTCCGGACTTGTAGATTACCATGACGTCATATTCCTGCACTCTGAGGCTCCACCTCGCCAGCCGTCCTGAAGGGCCCTTTACGTTAGCGTTTACGTTAGAAACAGACGCTCGTCGTAAGTGAAGCGGCACTTTTCCGGCTTCAGAGTAAGCCCTGATGACCTGATGGCCTCTAGTACTGCTGCAAGCTGCCTACGGTGATCGTCGAAATTTCCGGCGAAGACGACGACGTCATCCATGTATACGAGACAGGTCTGCCACTGCAATCCTGCTAAAACCGTGTCCAGCACGAGCTGGAACGTTGCAGGCGCCGAGCACAGTCCGAATGGCGTGACCTTGAACTCGTAGAGGCCGTCTGGCGTGATGAAGGCAGTTTTTTCGTGATCTCCCCCGTCGACTTCTATTTCCCAGTAGCCGGACTTGAGGTCCAACGACGACAAGTATTTAGCCTTGCAGAGCCGATCCAATGCGTCGTCTATCCGTGGAAGGGGTTATACATCTTTCTTCGTGATCTTGTTCAGTCGACGATAATCGACGCAGAAACGTAGGGTCCCGTCCTTTTTCTTCGACAGGACAACAGGAGATGCCCACGGGCTTTTCGATGGCTGGATGATGTCGTCGCGGAGCATTTCGTCGACTTGTTGCCTAATAGCTTCACGTTCTCGCGTCCAAAGTCGGTAAGGGCTCTGGCGGAGTGGTTGAGCGCACTCTTCGGTTATTCTGCGATGCTTTGCAACTGGTGTTTGTCGAATCTTCGATGAAGTCGAAAAGCAGTCCTTGTATCGTCGAAGACTTCTGAGCTTTTCCTGCTTGCTCATAGGGAGACTTGGATTTACATCGTAGTCTGGTTCGGGGCCTATGTTCGGCGGGGTAGATGCGGCAGAATCTGAAATGACAAAGGCATTGCTCGTTTCCACAATTTCCTCGATGTCAGCGATTGTCGTGCCCTTGTTGATGTGCTTGAACTCTTGGCTGAAGTTGGTTAGCACCACTTCCGTTTTCCCTCCGTGGAATCGAGCGATCCCTCTTGCGACGCAAATTTCACGGTCTAGCAGTAGACGTTGGTCACCCTCGATGACGGCTTCTACGTCGGCAGGTGTTTTGGTGCCGACGGAAATGACAATGCTGGACGGAGGCGGGATGCTGACTTGACTTTCGAGCACGCTTAAGGCATGGTGACTACGATCAGGCGGCATCGCTTGATCTTCAGACAGGGTTATCAACTTCGACTTCAGGTCGATGACTTCTCCGTGTTGGTTTAGGAAGTCCATGCCGAGAATGACGTCACGTGAACACTGTTGGAGGATAACGAAGGTGGCAGGGTGAGTCCGGTCGTAAACGGTAATTCTTGTCTTGCATATTCCAGTCGGCGTAATCAGGTGTCCTCCAGCGGTCCGAATTTGAGGGCCTTCCCATGCAGTCTTAACCTTCTTCAACTGGGCGGCGATGTGTCCACTCATGACGGAGTAATCGGCGCCTGTGTCGACTAAGGCGGTGACTACGTGGCCGTCGAAAAGCACGTCGAGGTCGGTGGTTCTTTGTCTTGCGTTACAGTTAGGTATTGGCGTCGGATCACGGCTGTGTCGCGTTGACCTGCGTCTCGTATGGGACGTCGTCAGGTCGTCTTTCGTCATCGTATTCTTTGATTTCACACTTCGTCGGGACGGCGGCGTGTCGTTATGTTGTCGATGTAGTTTCTTCGGCGTCTTCGTCGGCAACGGAGTATCTTCATCAGTTCGACGAACAGCAACCGCACCTCCATCGGTTGCTGCTTTTAGTTTTCGGATATGGGCTCGCTGAGCGGCCCCCGGCTGGGCCAGTATATGGACGGCGCTGCGTCAACAGGTAGCGGCCTGGTGACGGCGAACGGAACGGTCGTCGAGAGTTGCACTGAGTGGCGGCTAGGTAATCGGCGATATCACGTGGGCGCTCCCCAAGCTGTGGACACGACGCCTTGACGGCGAACCCTCTCAGTCCCGAGTTGCGCTATGGGCATCGGCGGTACACATGGCCGGCTTCTCCGCAGTGATAGCAGAGCGGGTGGCGGTCGGTGGCTCGCCAAATGTCCGTCTTCCTCGCGTAGGTGCGCTGGGCGACGGGTGGGCGTGCTGGCGGTGGCGGCGGCGGACGACGGAATTCCGGCGTTACAGGGCTCTGGCGCGGTCGCGGAGGGGGGCCTTGACAGGGTACGACAGCGGCGTAGGTCCTCGCTTCTGGCTGGGGCTGCGATAATTGAGGTTCCACCTCAGGAACTCCCAGCGATCGTTGAACCTCATCTTTCCCGATGTCAGCGATCGGAGCTACTTAAGGCTGCGACGAAGGCAAGACCTTGCGCAGTTCTTCACGCACAATGGCCCTGATAATCTCTTGGAGATCAACGGAGCCCAGCGCTTGGATGACGCACTGAGGTATGAGCACTTGGCGGTTATATTGCCTAGTGTGCATTTCTAAACTTTTCTCAATCGTCGTAGCCTCTGTCAGGAACTCAGCTATGGTCTTCGGTGGGTTTCGGATTAGTCAAGCGAGAATATCTTACTTTGCGCCTTGCATCAAGAAACGTACTTTTTTCCCTTCGGACATTTCTGGGTTCGCGTGCCGGAAAAGACGCGTCATCTCTTCTGTGAAGATGGCGTTGGTCTCATTGGGTAGTTGCTCTCGGGTTTACAGCAGAACTTCGGCCCTTTCTTCTCGGACAACGCTTGTGAACGCCCCGAGGCCGTTACTGCGGAACAGCTCCCATGTTGCAAGGGTGAACTCCTGGTTCTCGAACCAAGTTCTCATGGCATCTTCCAAGGAGAAGTGCACATGTCGTAGCTTATCCTCAGATGTCCAGTTGTTAAAGGTCGATATCCTTTCGAAGGTTTCGAGCCAGGTTTCCGGAACCGCCGACGGGGCTCCACGGAAGGTAGGGGGCTCTCTAGGTTGTTGACGTACGACGGGTGGCACTGGGGCTGCCTTTGCGGTTGTCTTGGCCGCAATCTTTTTGGTCTTCTCAGGGGGCAGCTGTTGTAAACGTCGGCATGCTCGATGGTCCAGAACTACGCTGGGGCTCTCTTTGCCGTCCGGGCTTGGATCACGGGTTGTCGGGGGCGTCAGGTACGTGGACAAAAAGCACCTCCACCAGATGCCACGTGGTAGTGAAGTTAAAGAACACAGTAGCAATACTGTGAAAGACAAAAATTGCTTTTAATCGGGCGAACCCGTTCCCACAAAGACAGGCTGCACTTAAAGCACAACGATAGCGGTGAACACACTTGTGCTGTTGTTTGTGCAGGGTGTCAACATGCTCTGGGTGCTGCAGCCTTTGTCAGGCAAGAATGATGCCTTCTCTGCAGCACCTCAGACAGCTGTGTGTCTGAAACAACAAATAAATGAAAAAAAATGAAATGATATAGCCGATTCCTAAGCAGAACCTTTTTAGCAGGTCCGGTAATATCTGTGCTACCGTCAACTGCGCACATCACTGCAGCCAGATATAGGCAGTTTTCTTTGACCGAAGACAAAAAGGCCTGTCATTCGCAATATCTAGAGATTTCATGCATCTGAATCATTCTTGGAACCGACAACGGTGTCCTAACCGGCAATTCGAAGTATCATTTACAAGGCTGCCCCGTTGCTGCTTCTTCATCATCATCATCATCATCATCATCTTGATGTCCACTACACGACGAAGGCCTCTCCCTGCGATCTCCAATTAGCCCTGTCCACCATCAACCGATTCCAAATAGGACCCGCAAATTTCCAAATTTCGTCACTCAATGTAGTCTTCTGCCGTCATCTACTGCGCTTCCAGTCTCTTGGTACCCATTCTCTTACCCTAATGGTCTAACAGTTATCTAGTCTGCGCATTAAATGACCTGCCCAGCGCCATTTTTTCTCTCAATGTTTATTAGAACATCCTCTACGTCCGTTTCCTCTCTGATCCAAACTGCTCTCTTTCTGTCTCTTAAAGTTATGCCTTGCATTCTTCATTCCATCGCTCTTTGCGCGGTCCTTAACTTGTTCTCAGGCTTCTTTGTCAGCCTCCAAGTCTCTGCGCCGTATGTCAGCACCCGCAAATTCTTTTATTTGCGTCAGCAAAGTTGTGTGGTTTTCGCTAATAACCAATGCTGCTAGCGAATCTTCCGTTAGCGGTGGGCGCCGAGCTATGATCCGTTGTTTCCGTAGCTCGTCAAAACGTTGGCACTAACTTCGGCCATGGTACGCGGATCCTTCGGTAACATTTTTAAAGCGTCCTCAACAATGCCTTTCATAATGTGTTTTATCTTGTCCTGTTCTGCCTTTGACGAATTCACGCGTTTACACAGGTCAATGACGTCTTCAGTGTAACTTGTGAAAGTTTCACGTGATGTTGCGCACGCTCCCGGAAGCGTTGTTCAGCTCGAAGCTTGCGCACAGCGGCGCGCTTCATGTTGTGAAATCGTGTTCATGGTTTTGGAACAAGAAGTTCGCGGTGCCGGTTATGTAAAACAGCGCGTTGTGCAATTTCGTGGCGTTGTTTCACTCGTTATGCTGGTTCGCCCGTTCGTACGTTGACAACCTATCCTCCACGTCATGATCATCGGTGCCGCTAAAGATGGCAGGATCACGCTGGCGCAACGCACCATAAAAGATACTCGCCAGAGGGTGTGGTGAATCTTCCTGGGTGGTTTTGTCAGGCGTGGTCGCAGCAATGGGTAGCGTCTGGCTTCGGAGTTCCAGTTTCCTAGGCTACCCAACACCGCCTCTAAATGAAAGAGGGATCATTGCAGCTCGTTCGAGGGATCGAAAGTAGCTCTTGATGACGAGTCCAAGCCGTTCGCATCAGCAGCCCGAGCCCGTGTCTCGCGCCGCACCGATGACAGTCCGCAGAGCGCCACATGAACATTCCCCACTGCAATATATATATATATATATATATATATATATATATATATATATATATATATATATATATATATGTGTGTGTGTGTGTGTGTGTATGTATTGCTACGGATATGTCTCCAGCCGATCGATATTCCACCCGAACCCCTTTTCCGTGTTGGTCTAGACCTTCTTGGACCGTCTCCTCTCTCCGACTCCGGAAATAAATGGGTCGCCGTCGCTACTGATTATGCTACGCGCTACGCAATCACCAGAGCCCTCCCGACAAGTTGCGCTACTGACGTTGCTGACTTTCTTCTGTACGAGATCATTTTAGTGCACGGTGCTACGCCTCAATTACTCACTGACCGTGGCCGCAGCTTTCTCTTGGCAGTCCTCGAGGACATCCTCCGCTCCTGCTCGACAAAGCACAAGTTCAGCAGGTCCTACCACCCACAGACCAATGGCCTCACGGAGCACCTCAACCGGATCATCACCGACATGCTTTCGAAGTACGTTGTGACCGGCCACCACGACTGGGACCTTCGCTTACAATATGTGACGTTCACGTATAATTCATTGTGTCACGACACCACCGGCTATTCACCGTTCTACCTCCTATATGGCCGAGAACCCGTGTTTCCCTTGGACACCTTGCTGCCCTCGGCCACACGTTCAGCCACTGAATATGCCTGCGACGCGATCGCACACGCCGACCACGCGCGCCAGCTCGCCCGCACCCGTCTCGAGGCCTTACAGGAGCAGCAGAGACGCCTCTATGATTGCCACCATCGCGACGTGCACTTTTCTCCGGGTTTTCTGGTGCTTTCTGGTCACCCATTCGACGTGTGGGCCTTTCCGAAAAGCTGCGACAAGTGACCGATGTCACGTATGAAATCATCCCCGCCGACCTCTCAGCGTCATCATCAGCTGCAAGTGACATCGTTGACGTGGCAAGACTAAAACTCTACCACACACCTTTCACCGCGGATGTGTAGATTAAGCACCGGGACGGTGCTTCTACAGCCGTGGGTGAAGCTACGGAACAGCCGCCACAGTGTGGCTGCACTGAGGAGGACGAAGACGACGTGTGTGCCAGTTTTGATATAGCATCGCCATTGTAAATTGTAAATAGCATTCGGCTTCAGCTACACGTAACAATATATATCCCCGAATCCGCCGGCAACTTCTTCCGTCCATAACATCGAATAACCGTTTGGTAAACTCAAGTGAACGTACAGAATTTAATGTATCAATGTATTAAACAATTGCACGCATGATAATTCATCCATATTTCGTACTTGTTGGTTCCAAATGTTCTTGCTGTTCAGTTTGGTTTACATTAGGGCACTTATTTTTGCACTAGTGAAGCGGTGCATCACGTTCATGTAGAAAAGAAATGCGTCAGTTCTAATAGCTACATGTCTTTCCTGCATTTGCTTGTGGAACCAGCAGTGTGATTCCTTCTAGCGTATAAATGAGCGCACAAATATTCTCCTTTGTAATTTTAATAATACTTCAGCTGTTAACATGCATTGTCATTAGGCAGACATCAATTTAATGGCAGAAGAAGTATTTAACATTCGGCTTAAACTCCCTAGCACAGCGTGCAATTTGCATGTGCTCTGCAGTCCCAAACGATTGAAATATATTGACGCGTGAACTTGTTTATCTTTTTCGGGTGAGCGCTTTTCACCGTCTAACAAATGTTATCGCTCAGCGTGGGACGTGCCCACATGTATCGGAAGTTTGTCTAAGGTCATCGATGTTTCTACCCGTTCTCTGTTGTCACCCAAGCTTGTGTAATCTGATTTCATGAGCGACGCGAATTGTGCAGAATTTTCTGGAAGAAACGCTGGCACCAGCAATTACTCTGGAACATTAAATGCCTGATGTATAAAAGCCTACGCGCATGACCGGCAGATCAGATTTTCGACGATCGCCGACTGTGTTCGTCGCTATCGTTGTTCTTTGAGTGTAGCCTCATAGAGAACAAAATTTCAACATGAGTGGACACTCCCATAGAGCCCAGCGGCCGAATTGACTGTAGCGCACCAAGCGGATGGTATTAACAACTTCTGGTTTCGGTTTTGGGCACGCGTGTTTTGAACTCCAGTCGGTACACGCCTTGCCGGCTCCGCTGATCGGTGCGGCATTTTTTTTTCGCTTCTACACCAGAACCACGTGCGGCCATGACGCAGAATTCTTTTAATATTTAGCAAAAATTATTGCCAACGATCTTTACAAGCCTCTACCGAATCTGTGTCACATGTAATTTCATTATTATTATTATTATTATTATTATTATTATTATTATTATTATTATTATTATTATTATTATTATTATTATTATTATTATTATTATTATTATTATTATAAAGACAACGCAAGACGTCTTCTGAAATGACGTACATTTTGCTCTATATGAATGCGCATTCCGGGCTTCTTGTCCATTCATCCAAAGTTGTGGCACCAGGTAAGCAGCAGTCGTTGCCGTACGAAGCTCCAGCGGATGCCATCAGCTGAAAAGGTAAATTGCAAGCATGTTTAATTTTGGTATATTGACCTAAAGGAATATTGCGTGTAGAGGCGAAACGTGCATAGGTGGTGAATTAGCGGCATTACAAATAAATTCACTTTTGCATACATTTCGTATAGCAAATAGACTACTCCCGAACAATGGCATCAAATCTGAAGAAAACATTCCGATTTTCAAGCATCCCTCCCTTCCCGGGCTATATTTCCTGCACTTTAACAGCACAAATACACGGGTGACTGCGCATTTCCAAAACAACTTGGCCTCAGTCGACGCGATGGTACGCCACGTACAGAGAGGTGGCTACAACACAGGCTCTCAGCCAGACCATGTTACGCGCTCGCAGAATGCCTTCTAGTCGCACTTAAGACAGATTAGTGGGGGCAAGGCCTGTTTTTAGTCGCTCAGAAGACAGAAATGTCAAGTTCTTGAGCTCCTCGGTGCTATCTTTTACTCGTCCTGCCGGCGCAAGCAACACTCCCGTGTTATCACTCTCGGCAATCGCTCGTCGCGTTTTCGACAAGCATGAGTACCGAAATAAGGTATATGTCGTTGCAGGGCCATAAAAAGCATCGCTAACTTGTCGCACCAAAATTCAGTACGCGCAGAACTAACTCACCACGGCCGACTTGCTTTTTTTCCTAACAGCTTCACAACCACAGGCGCGGCGAGCATGCCTCAAAAGTTACGAAATGAATTGCAATAATTTTTGGGGTCAGAGGATGCGTCACAGCCAGTAAGATTCAGTAGACGCAAAACTAACTGCGCCACTACACCGAGCGTGGCCGCTGTGCTTGAAAAGTACCCCAAAAGGTAGTGAACTTAGTTACAATAATGCCTGGGGTCAGAGAAAGCGCCAGGACTTGTCCCGGTAAGATTTAGTACACGCGAAACTGCGTCACACGGCCGAGGTGCTTTTCGTCCCAAGGCCAGGTGCGGCGAGTATGCTCAAAAACTACCGAAATAAGTTATAATAATGCTTGGGCTCATAGAAAGCGTCGCAAACATCTCCCAGTACGAGTAATTAACTCAACCTAACTAGGCTTGGACGGTGGAGCTGTTTTTCGATAACTGTGTCGCTATATAGGTTCAGTTTTGCGCAGTAAGCCTAAATGTGCTTGAAGTGCGTCGCAGACTGTCCAACAAAATTGCTCACCTTGCTGTATTCCAGTATCGCAGCTGTCGCAGCGCTGCTGCGTCGAAATGCAGACGGAACACAAGAGAACGCCGGGAGCCCAAAAAAAACGGGCTACATCCAAAACAGACGGGTCGCCGAGCAGGCGAGCTTCACATGCGCAGCCGGCCTCGCTCGCTCCTGTGGCATGTCTGGCGAATTGACGTATACGCACGCGCGCCTGGCATGCCGTTAGCTTATTGCTAGGCAACACAAGAAAAATAAACCGCAAAGTGTAAGTTCATTTACACGCAAAACATTTTTAGTTTTAGTGGGAAAGAATAAAAAATAAAACGTCTGTAAGTTCATTTCACATTCTTTTTTATGACGCTCGCGTCAACTAACGGTCGCAGTTCACACTAGGCGTGACGTGTTTCTTGTTGTCAGGTTTTGCCGAGTGTCCCCTCTTGTTGAATTTCTTTCTCTATGGTAGCCTGCTTTTGAGGGCACATATTCACCCAATAAAACGATAGTTTCGTCAATGACCGTTTTGCCGCCTTCTTCACCGTCACTACTGCGTGACAATATATGTCATGCGTTTGTACATTTCATATTGCAAAATTTTGCTGTTTTCATTTTTGATCCAGTCAAAATTTCCTTTCTAGACATGCAGTAATGAGGACGGCACGAGTATAAAGCAACACACCCCACGCACGAACGAGAAGCTACTGCCTGCTACAACAAGGCCATTGTGGGGACTTTGGCTGTTACTACAATGTAAACAACACCGGGTTCAGAAACAAATATGCTTGACATATGCTGTATTGGCTCGTTAGTGTTGAGGTACATGTCATTTGTTTGTAGGAGGTGACATGAATATTTGTTCATATTTACGGTTGCGCTTAATTGGTTCGCACATAGAATAAAACACTACGTGAGCTTGGCTAACCTGTGCCGCATCTCAGGTGTCACTGTTTTCTCCCAACGGAGTCTGCACCAAACACATCTTGGACGTCACGGGAGCCCCCATCTACACCAACAGGAAGGGGCTGGAGCCGAATTTGCAAGGCCTTTGCACCACGAACAAAGTAGATGCAGAAGTATTTGGATGAGATATCAACACTACGGGGGTCTGTGTCAAGACTGAAAAGAGCTTCAGCCACCACATTCCACCAGCACGGATATTGGCCGAGTAATCCACCTACCTCAACAAGGACTTTCTAGAAATTCTTCGTATTCAGATCACCTGCAACCGCTGAACAAGCACGGACGACGCTGGCCAAAAGACTTCCGCCAGTTTGCCCTTCCTTAATCAGCTTCCTGGCCATGTCAAATTATATTTGTGCCAAGTATATTTTTTTTTCAATGAATGCAAGCTTATTCATTGCGCATTCTTGTTAAGCATTCTTCCTCATACAAACATAAGGGTCAACCGATTCTTCGCTCATACTTCATACCAGTAACTGTCTAGTAGCACAACATACCTGTAGCAGTATTTTCTATTGTAGGTCGGCATGTGCAATTCCTCTCTTGAAATAGCGGGTGCAGCATCGCCATGTATCTTACTTGCATTAACCTATGCACCGTCTGCTATGTAGGATATTACTTTTATTTATGTTTTGAGCCTTCACTGCTTGCAGAGCAGAGTGCCTTCTTTCTTGAATGCAAGCTTTCTCATTCCCATATTCCTAGTCTTGTTGAGGATTACTCTTCTTGCTCGATAGCCGTGTTAAGTTTCTCGGATGTGGAGTGGATGTGGCCAATTGCTTCCAATATACAGACAGTATACAGACTTCCAGTATACAATAACTGGTGCTCCTCATTCGTTCCTTCCTGCTGCAGCCATGGGCAAATGGTCTTGTGGCCTTCCTCGGCCACGATTTGATGAGAACGGAGACCAGCATACGTGCTTACATGGTCCAACGTGTATGAAGTTGATAGCCATATGGGTGGAAAGGCCGGCAAAAGTGGCTGCCGAAGGCGATGCACACGAAACCGATTTGTCCATATTGAGACAAAGTGGGGCACCAAGTACGAGCCACACATAAGCGGTCCCCGAGAGAAAAGAAACGTGCAGGTTGGAAAGAAGTTAACGCTAAAATGACGGGCAGTCCATGATGCTGTGTTGGTTGTGGCAGCAGATGCCTGTGTCACCCCATTGCTTCGCAATGGGAGTTACTCATATTTAACGGCGACTGTCGGGGCAGACAGGTGGGACACTATGTCCAATATGCTTGCGTGGCTCGTTGTCATTTCATTTCATTTCATTTTATTACCTTAAAGACCCACGAGGGATATTACATAAGGGGTGGGTACATATATTTTGGTGAGCAAGTGTTAACACAACGAAACATGACTGGTAACATTATTGGCAAAGTTGGATGAGCGCGTGATGGCTGCGATGTCGTTGGGTAGGTCGTCCAGTCTGCTGCAGTACGAGAAAAAAATGTTGCGGCAAAGGTGGTAGTTCGGGCACGAGGTAGGGAAACTTGAAGCGGATGGCGAGTGCGATGAGATATGCGGGCTGGTGGGACGATGTAGGGTGCGCGACCTAGTGAACTATGGAAAAATTTATGAAACAAGCAAAGGCTGGCAATGCGGCGACGAAGTGATAAGGACAATAAGTCGGATTCAGCTTTCAAAGCTGACACACTGATGTCGTAAGAATATGATGAATGGATAAATCTGGTTGCTCTGTTTTGGACTAATTCGAGTGCATTTATAAGGTAAGCTTGGTGCGGGTTCCAAATAGGTGAGGCATATTCTAATTTTGGCCTGACAATGGATTTGTACGCTAATAACTTCACATGTTTAGAGGCTTGGCGGAGATGACGCCTTAAAAATCCAAGTGTTTTATTAGCGGAAGAAATGATGTTCATAACGTGCGTACTCCAGGACAAGTCGCCACACAAGGTAATGCCTATGTACGTGTATGATAGAACCGGTTGTACAGGGACGTTAGCTATGACGTATGGGAAATGAAGTGGGTTACGGCGACGCGTGAAGGACGATATTGCATTTTTCAGGGTTAAGTTTCATTAACCAATTGGCACACCATTCCTGAATGCGGCTAAGGTCGTCTTGAAGAGATGTTTGGTCAGAAGCGTTATTAACCTTGCGATAAATTACCCAATCATCGGCTAACATGCGAATATTACTAGAGACATGCGTTGGTAAAAGGTTCATATAAATTAGAAACAGAAGCGGACCGAGGGCAGACCCTGGCGGGACACCTGACGCTACTGGGATAGGATTGGAGTTGTGATTGTTGACGGTGACGTACTGTGAGCGGTTAGTCAAGAAGTCTTCTATCTATTTAAATATATTAGAGGGGAGGGGAGGAAAAGCTTTAGTAGTAGGCGTTTGTGAGGAACCTTGTCGAACGCTTTTGCACAGTCTAGAAAAATAGCATTGGTCTGTAGGTTAGAGTCATGCAAATCATGAATAAAAATGGCCAGCTGTGTTTCGCATGAGAAGCCTTTTCAAGAACCGTGTTGCGCAGAATGAAAAAAGTTATGACAATCGAGAAAGCTCATGACATTGCAGTAGATGACGTGTTCCATGAGTTTGCAGGGTACGCTGGTAAGGGAAATGGGACGGTAGTTAAAAGGTGAAATTTTTTACGCGATTTGAAGACTGGAACGACCTTGCCGCTTTTCCACTCGCGTGGTAGTTGACCTGATAAGAGTGACTGTGAAAAAAGTAAGCATAAAAATTGCGCACAAATCTCCTTGTTATTTTTCAAAATCTTTGAGTTAATATTGTCGATACCGGATGAAGATGAAATTTTCATTGTTTCAATCAGGGAGGAAATGCCAGATGACGTGAAGACAACTGGTGGCATAGCATAATTTGTCACTGAGGGTGGGGCTGAAAATGATGGCGGTATTTCAGTTTCTTTCGTAAATACGGATGAGAAGGCAGAGTTAAACATAGTAGCGCACTCAGCGTCAATGAAAACTGTGCCTGACTCATCTGTGAGGGTTATTTCTTGTGCGTGATGCGGATTGATAACTTGCCAGAACTTTCTGGGGTTACTAGTTAGCATATTCGGCAAGTCTGAGTGAAAAAAAAGGTATGCTTGGCATTAGAAACAGCGGCGACATATGATCTTTCAGCTTCGTGATATTTCACTCATGCGCTATGCGTCCCCTGAGACCTGGCTGAACGGTAAAGACGCTTCTTTTTGTTATCCAAACGTTTCAGTGTTTTAGAAAACCAAGGCTTTTATGAATTAGAGTGAAAACTAATTTGGGGGATGAATCTATTAGTTAGACTTTCTGGTTTGTCTTTGAACAGTAACCAATTTTCTTAAACACTGCGGGAATGAAAACGTGACGAGAAGACTTAAGTTCATTATTTATGGCGTTATAATTTCCTTTGTTATAACGACGGATGGTTTTAGGGTATTTGCGGCACCGGTTTGGCGTAAGGAGCATGTTAACGCAAATTACTTTGTGGTCGCTTATTTCAGGTAGGTATGTAATGGGCTGAACGCTGTCTGGGTGATTGGCTAATAAGAGATCTAAAATATTTGCACAGTTCTGTGTTACGCGGATAGGTATTACCGTAGTAAGGTTGACGTTATTGCGAAAATCTAGGAATTCCCTAGTTTCTCCATATTTAGCTATGGGTGCGGGCTGGTTATGCCAGTCGATATTCGGAAAGTTAAAATCGCCGAAGAGGAAGATGTGTGAATTAGGATGCTTTGCGGACAGTTGACTTAGTACGTTATTAAGCTGACGGGAAAAATTCTGGTTACTATGTGGCGGCCTATAACAAACGCCTAGTAAAACTGTGTTAGGTGCTGCGTGAAAGATTAGCCACAACATTTCGAGGTTTGATGAATCTTGTATTAGGGAACATGATAAATCTTGGCTGACGGCAATGAGTACGCCCCCTCCTCGTAAATTTTTACGGTCTTTCCGAAAAACTTTAAAGTGTGGTAGATCAGTCAGTATTTCGTTGTCTGTCATGTCACTGTTCAGACAAGTCTCAGTTAGCATAAGCAGGTTGCTGCTTGATGACGAAACAAGGCTAGAAATAGTTTCACTTAGGAATAAAACTACTAATGTTAGTGTGTATTACGGTGAGCGAGAGGCTAGATAAAGAAGCGTTCTTGGCACAGTTCCCAAAGGGTTCACGACGAGGTGATTGCTAATCTTATTGTGAGGGCTGAGTTGCTATTTACTTGACTGATTGCGTGGTTTCGTCGAACATGTAGCGCTTGGGACCAATATGTAGTGTCTGAAAATTCAGATCAAGCTTTGTTCTCTTTTCTTTAGCGAACGCGAATAGATGCTTTCGCGCATTTCGTATTTTGGGGGAAAAGTCCTCCGCGACGCTGAAGTTGGTTTGCTTAAATTTATGACCATTCGAAAATATGGCGTCTTTAATCTTAGATGAAGTAAACTTGACGATGATTGGACGGGTGTGGTTAGATTTGTAACGCCCAAGGCGATGGGCGCGTTCAGTGTTCTCAGGGTTAATTGTTATACTCAAGTTCTGACAGCAATGGTTGATGACTGCTTCCTGAGAGCCTGCAAAATTTTCGGGTGGGTTAGTATCGGGAATGCCATAGAATATAAGGTTATTGTGGCGCGAGTGATTTTCTGCATCCTCAATTCGCGCATCTAGAATGTCTAAATGTCGAGAAATCCAAGCGCTCTCAGATTTCATTGCTTCAAAATCGGTTTGAAGATCTGAAATAGCTTGGAAATGGGCCTCCAGATTGGTCATTCGCTTGGTCAAGCCGGCTATCGCAATTCAGTGGAATTGATCTTAGTTTTGAGGTCTTGTATTTCGAAAATGAGCTTGGTTTGACCGACCGATACATTTTTTAGTTCAACGAGCACATGGTCGAAAGTGTTAGGGCCTGGGTTAGATCCGACATCACCTGCCAAGAGCAGCAAGGCACCCAAAACATTGCCGCAATCAGCCACAAGAACAACGCAGCACTGCGGGCTCGGCAGCTGCACTAATAAATAGTTGCTATAGTTTTATTTTTTTGCAAACAGGGAATACTTGTTACCAACCTGCATGATGAATACAAGAGGATTAGTGACTTGTGCGGGAGCACAGCCACCGAGCCCACAGAGCGGCGAAGGTGGTTGTAGCACTTTTATATCGGCGGGTGATGATTGTGGTAACGCGGCTTTCGATTGGGCACCCAGGAATAGCAAACCGGGTAGTGGCGTTGTCGGACAAGGTGAAGCGTTGATGTCGGATGGAAGCAGGTATAAGATGCCGTTATCACAGCAACTGGGTGTTGTAGTCGACACAGTGGCGGGGGAAAGGGCGAGATGAGCAGCAAAAAACGCGTTGGCAGCGACGGCAAACACCTGCATGATGAATACAAGAGGATTGGTTGACTTGTGCGGGAGCACAGCCACCGAGCCCACAGGAAACGAGCGACAGCGAGTGTCGCTCGTTACCAGGCCACCATATGCGACGACGACAGTGGGTTGTTTACGAGCTCGCGTCAATGATTCGAGCGTATCTCGACATGCAAATTTTATTTCTGCTCTTGCACGAGCATGTGCACTGCTTGTCTTCTGCCAATAAAGTCGCACGTTCTGTTCACTCACTAGTGGCTTGTTTCTATGGCCGTCAGTAGAGGCTTTTTGAACACCTGGCATTCAGAATGCACCAGCTACGCGGCAGCAAGGAAATGAGGCATGCAGCATAGCCAGTAGGGCGAGCACGGTGCGTGAGAACGTACGCTGCCAGAGAAAAATGGCCATATTGGATTTTTCTCTAAACAACTTCACTTCCGCTTCGTGTTTGAGCCGGGATCGAATCCCGGCCACGGCGGCCGTATTTCGATGGGGGCGAAATGCGAAAACACCCGTGTACTTATATTTAGGTGCACGTTAAAAAAACCCAGGTGGTCGAAATTTCCGGAGTCCCCCACTACGGCGTGCCTCATAATCAGAAAGTGGTTTTGGCGCGTAAAACCCCATAACTTATTTTTTTTTTCGTGTTTGAGCAGCGCCATCTGCCGTCCACGTACGTAAGTTCCACGCGCTGCTGCTGCTTATTTTAGTACAACTGTAGAAGGTACAGCTTCCCTTCTCTAAGGCTGGTTTCTTATTCTATAGCCGTATCATCAGAGCGATCTGTGTTGGAGACAGTCTACGCGCGTGGATGGCTCGTAGCTTCGCGCGTGCGGTGTGTTGTCGGCGCTCAGCTTCCATTAAAGCGATCGACAGCGCGAAAACCACTTCGCTCGCTGCTGCTGCCTCGCTTGCTCACGCCAGCGTTTCAACAGCGAGTGTCCCGGTCACCGAGTGTGATATGTTCATGTTTGCTGTGCGCACTGACACCATGTTTGTTAATTTCGTAAGCAAGCGGATGTTTACAAGTTGACACAGCCGATAAAAGTGCTATTCGTACTTAGCATGGCAGTCTGTTAATTTATTTTTGCAATCGATGCTTTGCCTCTCTGGCAAATTCGCGACATTTTTATTGCGATGCACACCAAACGCATTTTTGCTGTGGCCGTGAACTTCTGTGTAAAGTCCCAGCGCGATAACACCGTCAGCGCGTGTCGTAAGCTGTATGTACGAGTGAAAGCACGGGATTGCCGCTCAGTTTGGCAAACGCGAAAGAGGAAAGCGGAGAATGAACGCGCCATCTTTCATCGCACGAAAGGCCGTGGTAGAAGGGGAGAGAGCAAGTGAGGCGGAGACGGGCGGGCAGCGTTGGGCTCCAGCAGCGACTGCGCATTTCGCGAACGGGCCCAAATGGAACTGTTGATCGCGGGTGAATCTCGCACACGAACACCATATCTGGGCACGGGAGAGCGGCACATATGCGCTGACCGCTAATTCCTCCGTTCAATTTCCTTGTGCAGTTTCTTCTGCTTGGCACATGGCTTCCTCCGACACCTGGCGCTTCGACGACTGCGCAGTCGCCACTGGACCTGAAGTTCTCGGCGCCGATGGTTGATGAGTGGTGCCTTCGTTATGGACGGAACTCGGGCACCATCTACAGCTTTCCTTCGGGCGAACCACCGGCATCGACAACGACAGCACCATTACCGGCCTACTTAAGCGACTGGAATAGCCACGCTGCCTTCAGTGGGCACGGGAGAGTGGCAGACATGCGCTGGCCGCTAATTCCACCATTCAATTTCCTTGTGCAGGTTGGTGAAGTACCATCCCCTTATGCTAAGCGTTCTAGTAATGCATGATTGTTGTTCCTCCCGTGCCCAAGTGTTCTTTATGCCACGTTACAACAAAGCGTTTTTGGGTTTAAACAGTTGCTGATGTGGGGTGACGTTGAGTTAAACCCTGGGCCTGATGAAAAAGAGGTCACTGCCATAGCCGCGCTTTCATCAAAATTTGAGTCCTGTCATACAGAGGTGATGCACGCATTTGGCGACCTTAAAAGAAGTCAAGGCACATTTGCTCAAAAGTTTTCAGACCTATCAACCAGACTGCAAACTCTTGAGACAAACGTTGAATTTCTTGAGGGTGCGCAGCCCTCGGGAGATATTAGTAGCATGGTTTCTGCGGCTGTTAAATGTGAGAACGCCGAGCTCTAATCAAGGTTAGATAATCTCGAACATCAGTCACGGAGGGACAACCTGATCTTTTATGGAATCACCGACAAGCCGTTAGAGACCTGGGAGGAGTCAGAGGCTCACATTTGTGACCTTGTTCCACGCCACCTTCAATTAAACATTTCTGACCATAACAATTCTGAGCACATCGACTTCCAAGCCTCGTCCTTTAATGACAAGTTCGCTTCATATAAAACACGAGAAAGCATTTTATCACAGATAAAAAACTAAAAAGAATGAAGCTGTTTCTATAAGTGAAGACATTTGCCGAGAAACACGGCAATCGCGGAAAAAGTTCATCGAGTTTGGCAAAGCTGCAGACTAATCTTTTTCTTTACGCTCGAATAAGCTTTTAATGAATAAAGAGACGTAAATCTACTGTGCAGCTACTGATACGGTGTGGAAACTTGAGACAGTTGGAGAGCCACGTGCACCTCAAGGAACTGCAGCCCCAAACACACAAACACCGCCTCTGCAGCTATCTTCGGCTCAACCTCTTGCAACAATCTATCAGTACTTTTTACTAACAGACGTAGTATCTTCAACAAGCGTGCTCAGCTTTCTTCTACCATTGATTTTTGCGGGGCAGATATTATTCTCACTGAAACGTGGTTGTCAGCAAAAATAAATAACAATGAAATATTCGATGGTGAAAATGCATACAACACGGGGATTCCAACAACGCGACGTTCAATCGGGCGGAGGCGTTTTAATTGGCATAGCCGATGCGCTCAACTCTTCAGTTATTAGTGTTGCCTCTTGTTTGGAACTGATTTGTGTACGCGTAAATTTTTCCTCTCGTGACTTCATTTTTTGCGCATGCTGTAGGTCGCCTACCGCCTCATCCTCTTTTTGTTCCGATCTTCACGATATCCTTAACATATTTTTTTGTAAGATATCCTAATTCACCTTTTTTCCTTCTGGGCGATTTTAACTTCCCGCACATAAAATGGCAATCCCAACTTGTTTCTTTAGAGCACAATTCGTCTGAGTGTATTCAATTCATAAACTTATTTTCTAATTTCAACCTCAATCAGCTCGTCCACCAACCAACACGAATTACTCATAATTGCTCTAACACCCTAGACTTATTCCTCACTGCCTCACCTGACCTTGTTTCTGCAATAAGTTATCAGCCAGGAATAAGTGATCCCTTAATGTTTCATTTTGATATCCAAGCTCGTGTTTGTTTAAAAAAACGTATAAAGCATATTCGTGATTTTTGTAGAGCCGATGTTCAGGCTATGACAGTATAAATGGAAAGCTTTGTTGATGAATTTATTGCTGAGTTTGATCAGCACTCGGTCAACGAAAACTGGTTGATTTATAAAAGCAAATTACTGCACCTTATTGATCGTTATGTACCCAAAAGAATTGTTAAATCTGCGCAACGTTCGCCGTGGCTCAATACAACATTACGCCGCCTGCGCAACTAAATTACGCGCTTGTTTGGACGCGCGAAAGGTTCGAGCCTCACTATACGTTGGGCAGATTATCAAGTCGCTAACGCTGCTTATGTTCGGGCGGTTGCTGAAGCAAAACAAGTTTTCTTTACTGTTACGCTTCCTTCGTACTTGCTCAGTAACCCTCGTAAATTTTGGAGCATTGTTGGCGACAAAACTAACAGACGAATACATTTAGAACATTCCCACATCGCTTTTCCTGCCGATGAATGCTGCATTGTGCTGAATAATGCTTTCACATCAGTTTTTCATAAAGTGTCACCTGTTTGTAACCCTTTCATCGCGGTTCAGAATTTCCCACCTATGGATCCCATTGTAATAGATTGGGACGGTGTAACAAATCTAATTAGCCGCTTAAAATTATGTTCATGTGCAGGACCGGATGAAATCACGTCGACAGTTCTAAAATGTACGGCCGTGTATTCATCTGTTATTCTCTCTAAAATTTTTTGAACAGTCCTTACAGTGCTCAATTCTATCCGACGATTGGAAAGATGGGAAGGTGGTTCCTGTTCACAAGTCAGGTACTACACATTCACCCAAGAACTGTCGCCCTATCTCATTAACCAGTATTCCTCGCAAAATTCTAGAACATATCATATATTCACACCTAGTTAATTTCCTAGAAACAAATTCATTTTTTAACCCTTGTCAGCACGGCTTTAGGAAGCACTTTTCACGTGAAACTCAGCTATTCTCATTTACCAATGACCTCTTCTTTAACGCTGACCTAGGTTTTGATATTGACTGCATATTCCTGGATTCTGCCAAGCCATTTCATGCAGTCTCAAATAAGTTACTGATCCTTAAGCTCAGCAAACTTACTATTGATCCTAACTTCTTATCTTGGATTAGAGACTTCCTGACAAACAGAACACAGTATGTAACAGCTAGTGATTACACTTAATTCTCCTTCCTCTGCCGTTACATCGGGAGTGCCGCAAGGATCGGTGCTAGGTCCATTGCTTTTCCTCGTCTATATGAATGACCTCCCTGATAGCATTACTTCTTCCTCTATTAAGCTCTTCGCTGACGACTGTGTATTTTATCATAGAATTACTAATCCAGATGATGCATGCAAACTGCAAAACGATCTGAATAATGTGTCAATCTGGTGCACTAAATGGCTAATGCAATTAACGTAACCAAATGTAAACCTATGAAAATTTCCCGCCGTTCAAAATGCAGTGACACGCACCTATACTTTAACAGTAATCAGCTAACGCCCGTTGACTCATACAAGTATCTAGGCCTTCATATCGCAAATAACCTCTCATGACACACCCATATCGAGTATGTCTGCAATAATGCTAACCACATGCTTGGGTACCTGCGTCGTAATTTTGCATCTGCGCCTTCATCCCTTAAAGTAATTCTTTACCGAACAGTAGTACGATCACAGCTAGAATACGCATGCGCCCTATGGGATCCCGCTCAAACAACTCTAATCCTTGCCCTCGAATCAATCCAAAACCGCGCACCTAGATTCATTTTATCAAATTACTCCCATCATTCCAGCGTTACATCAATGAAAAATACCCTAAACTTACCCGATCTTTCATTCCATAGAAAATGCGCTCGCCTTTAGATATTTCATAAAATTTTGCACTTCAACCCTGTGTTAAAAGAGCAGTTTCTCACACAGCCGTTGTATATTTCATCTAGTTCAGATCATTGCTTTAAAGTAGGCGTGCCGTCATGTAAGACTAATCTTTAGTGCTTCTTTCATTCCTCAAACAAGCATGGAATGGAACCATATTCCCTCTTCCATCGCCGCCATCACGGACACTACTAACTTCAAGAACCTCATTCAACATGCTTAAATCTAATGTTATTAGATTTAAGGTTTACGGCCATCATCAACGTTTACAAACCCGACGGTGAAGCTGGCTAAGCCAAGGCATCCAGGAGCGTTATGTGGCACCGCTTACCTCGATATAGAAGACTGCGTTGCCACGCATGAGCATGTGAGTGCCCTCAGCAAGTTGAACCCGACGATTGTGTAGGCCAACTTGTCGTTCTACTTACTAGGCATGGCGAAGGTGTGGCACAATAACCATGAACATACCGACTCGGACACATACAAGCAGAAGCCGAATGACTTGTTTGGCCATCTCCCCAGGACAACAGCAGCTAACAAAGATCTCGCCGCTAACAAAGATCTGGCGATCCCCGTCCAAACGTATAAAAAATCATGCTTTTCTTACATACAGTATGTACTGAAGATGCTTTAAACCTGCTCGTGTGCAAGAATTGTGAGACAGCACAGGATAACATCAAAGAGCGTCTACGCTTCCAGTAGGCCAAGAGCTGCTGCATTACAGTACCATTGGCGCGTTTGCCGAACACAGCTGCGAAAGCCTCTTGTGACGACAAGAAAAGAATGCAGCAACCATCATCATCAGATGACCTGACGTTGATAGTACGGTGAGAACTTGAAGCGACGTCTCCTACAACACTTTATTCAGGCCCCAGTGCGACAAAGAACCTGCCTACAACACTATTTGCGCAAGCAGTAGTTCACGATGAAATCGCTAATCAGGCAATTCATTTTGTGTATGACGTTGACGCTTCACAGCTACGTAATGCTGCTTGTCCTTCCAGTGCTCAGTGGTATCCAGCACAATACCGAAATCCTGTGGAGTGGCGAGCCGAAGACGATCGACCAATCTGTGTATGCCTGCCTGCACATTGATCATTTTGCTCGCCGTTTCAGTAACCGTCAGGCCACCTCGCCAATGCCACCGTCATTCGCCAGTTATCATCATCCTGAACAGAACGCCCGTCGCTATTATACCCCATTTCTCCATGCCGTGCCCACTGTTACATGCAATGAGACCTCGCACCCTTCCTTATCGAGCGTCCCCACTTGTTGTAAAGAAGGACGGCAGCTGGCGCTTGTGCGTATAGAACCGATTTCTGAACAAAAGCACGCGCAAGGAGGTGTATCCGTTGCAGCCTACTGTCGACGCCTACGACTGCCTTCATGGAGCCAAGTACTTACCGTCCATAGACCATCGCTCCGGCTACTGGCAAATATGGGTATGCGATAGTGACTGAGGAAACATATACGCTACGCCTGACGGCTTCTACTAATTTAAGGTTACAGTCTACATGTCTGTGCTATCTAGACAATGCAATAGACATTTAATCAACTTTTACGAGTAATCCAACTCGTGTGTCGGCCTTTCTTGCTTTTTTCCGATGCGCCGGCCTATAATTGAACTCGTCCGTGTGCCACTTTGAACATCGTGAAAAAACTATTCCTATCTGCCTCACTCGAGCTACTGGCGTGCAACTTCAAGCAGACAAGGTTCGCGTTGTCTATAACTTTCCCGCTCCGTCTTCCACCGCAGAGGTAAGAAAGTTCGTTGAGCTATGCTCCTATTCCCGCCGTTTTATCATGAATTTAGGAGACTCGGCTCACCCACTCACATACTTAAGAATGCTACTACTTGCGTGAGCTGGAATTGCATGCTGTGGTACTCTAGAGGGGCGCGCTTTTAAGACAGGAACAGAATCACACACACAAGTAGACAAATGGAAGCGCTTTTAAAAAAGGGCGTTGCGTATAGCCACGTGACACATCCTATCTTACTGACGAAATTAAGAAGCAAATTCATTTTTGTGTCAACGAAATGGATGCTGTTCCCACACACTTAGCCCCTCAGCTCATTATAGCTTTCGTCTCTACAGTTTCAAGCGTGCTTTCATCTTTATGGTAGCTGATTATGCGGCAGTTTGAAAACGCAGATCAGCACTCAGTCATTGCAATGTACTGACAGGTGCCGATCTGTGGTGTTTTATAAAGTCAGGCCATTTCCACAACGATGTGGGCCCTCTGAACCGTCATCCTGCCGACCGTTCACAACACGATGCGCACGACACCGACGTTTATGTACTGGCCATTTCTGAATTTAGGGACATACGCACTGAACAACGCTGTGATGATTGTTCGCATGTCCACCTGTTCGTAGTCCGCGCCGTTTTCTACCATACCAGTTTACGCACTTCACCACGCCATCTGCGAACAGGGTTTCCTGAGCAGCTCCATGCATTTCCTCCGCATTTGCTCCGCAGGCCACTTCAGCGCTTCTTCTACCTACGACGGCGTACGACGCCGCTTCTAGTGGTCCTGCTTGTGCCACTTCGTGCTGTGCGACGTTGCTGCCCGTGTGCTATGTCAGTGCCGCAAACGTCCGAGTGCGCTACCCGCTGCACGCCTTCACCCCATCGATGTGTTCTTGGGAACGTGCTTTCGCGTCGGTCTCGATCTTCTCGGCCCTTTTTGGACGTCAAAATCTGGCAATAAGTCAGTCACTCTCGCGATTGACTACGCGACGTGGTATGCGATCACGGAAGCTTCGGATACAAGATGTGCAAATGAGGTTGCGGATTTCTTTTTACATGACGTCATCCTCCGTCATAGCACTCCCGGCTGCTCCTCACTGATCGCGACCATGCCTCCTTGTACCGAGTTGTTGAAAACCAAGTTCATTCCAGCTCTCCCAAACTCAAACCTTCCACCGCGTACTACTCGCAGACAAACGGAATACCCTAAAGGGTCATCGCACGTCGACAGAAATGCCATGTACGTTTGTGACTACTACAGTGATTGAGACAATAGGTTACGTTACGTGACCTTCAAATACAATTCGTCTCGTCACGAGGCCACTGGTGCATCTCCCTTTTATTTATTGCTTTGCCACCAAACTACTTTACCTTTGAACACATCCTGTCCTTCGACTAACGCTCCTTTAGAATACGCTCCAAATGTCCTCGCCCGGGCTCACAGGGCGCGGGAGATTGCCCGCTGCCGGCTCACTGCTTATGACGCCACGAAGAAGATCCAGTACGACAGCCGACATCAAGACGTTCGATTTCCCCTTGGCTTCATAGTCGTCATATGGACACGTCGAAACTACGTCGGCCTGTCTTTCAGGAAAGATGCCACGCTACACAGGGACCTGTATGATATTGCGCCAGCATGGTCATGTCAACTATGAGATCACTCAGCTGAACCCACTCAGAGTTCCCACTGACGCTGTACATGTCTCGGCTTAAGCCTTATTTCTTCGCGAATTCGCCATCATTAGGGCTAGCATCGCGATGGCGCCTTTGCAGCCGGGAGTTAATAATACGCAACCAAGAGAGCGATTTGACGTGTCGAGGTGGTATCGGTCTGGGCAGCTATGTTGTTAGATGTATCGTTGCCTTGCTTCTGACCAACTTACAAATTCATATATACGTTCGATCCCTTCATATCCGCAACACAATAATATATTCAGTCAAGGTTGTCCGGGCACGTACGACTCGAGTTGAATTCTGCCCAGCACCGGATCACTTTTACATATTTTTTCATTCTAGAGCAGTGCATACCCCCGGGTATATACCCAGTGGCATGTGTCCAGTGACATGTACCGCAGGGTATGCACGGGTGACCCTTGCACCTAAGTTAGCGTGAAATATGTTCATTGAAGACTGGCACAAGCGCACTGGTACATAACCAGCAACTGAAGTTAGCGTGAAAAAGATCCATTGAAGAGCGGCAGATACCCAGTGACATATACCCAGCGACCCAAGTTGATCCGTTTGTTGGTTTCGAACCCTGTTCCATCAGCACTACAGCACGATTCTGTACCCGTTAGACCATGGACTACCTAGTGACCCAAGTTTGCTGGAACATGGTTAAGTAGAAAATACGCAAGAACACGTGAAATTCTTAAAGAAGGCTAATCGCCGTACAAGGAAAGAGGTAGTGCTGAGAGCCTTACAAGAAGAAAGCTGTCTCAGATGGACCAGCTTCAATTTCCCTGATGGAGTGGCCTTTTCCTTTTATATCGTAGTGTTCATGCCTAACAGGCAAGAAGAAAAAGCACAGTTGCTGTACCAGATAGAAAAATCAGAACGCTGTTCGTGCGTTTAGGAAACTGAAGAAGTCGTGGCGCCTAAAAAAGCTTACGCACAAGACAGTGACTTACGTCAAGGAAGCGTCGACGTTCTACAGAGTCTAATAGACCGATTCGTTTATATAAAAGGCAAGACAGGTCTTATTCTTCATATTATCAACAAAGTACATTGTTAAAAGCACGTGTACATGCATAACAGGCGGTATTATTGACACTTTTTTCTCTTTTCGCACGTTCTTGAGCGTTTGGATCACTTCCAGTATGTTTTGGCTGATGAATAACAAAAAATTGAGTAGTAGGTATACACCGCATTAGAAATGCTCGACTTAGAGGAACAACCTTCCTAAAATAGAAAATGGGCGTTACCCATGCAGAAAGCAAAAAGTGATTAAATGGACTCGTAGTTCATTGTTACCTGCAAGTCATTGCGATGAAAGTGGCCGTATGTTTGTGAAACCAGAAAGTCAACAATACTTCGATTTGCTTCTTTATTATGAAACTGGCTACCAGGATAAATAACAATAGCAGGACACCAAAAGAAAGAAAAAAATGTCACAAATTCCCTCTGTGGTTATACGTTGAAGTTCTGAGATGAGCGCCGCAAGAACTCGAAAGAAAATGCTGCGTGAAAACAGTGTCATGGGCAGGGATCACGGGGAGGCAATCAAGAAAGACTCCGGAGGAATTCGACGCTAAGCAATGACGTCGTAGAAAAGCGCAGAATGTTCTCCCTAACAAAGTGGAGCGGGATTTTTTTTTCTTATTTCATTAATAAAAGCACCCTATAGTATATGCGCTATGTGCGCATAGCGCTAAAAATGGTAAGACAGTACACGAATTAGAAACCATCGGGCTTACGAGTGCACCCACTAGGCATGTCTCCACCCCGGCGTGCAACGGCACATTAACACTGGCGAGTTCATCCACAACTTTAACGTCAAACGTTTACCTTTCACTCTTCGTGAACCACAGCCGCTCAAAATGCTTGCCCCTTTATCAGTGTTCACGTGCCGCCGCTCGTTGCGACAAAGGGTGAAGAACAAGATGCCCGCTCCGAAAATACAGAAAGCTGACGCGTCCGGCCCTAACAAGAAAAACAGAGAACGCTTCTGTGCATGCCGAACGGGAGAACCGTTGTCACTCGGGGACGCTCGCCAGATCGCTCGTTCTTCTCAACCATCAACACGCCTTGCGGCTAGAAGGACAACGGGCTACGTAACCTATGCAAACCTACCGCGCGCAGAGCAGTGTCTGTCCAAATGGGGTGGGCTGCGCGCTTTGGCATTAAAAAGTGCAAAAGACGCGGATATATACGTTCTTCGGCGGCTGGCTGCTGCGGACGCAATGGGAGGGCAACGTCGAAGCGCCTTCTTGGAGAGGCCTGCATGGGCGCGCGCGCAAGAGGCAATGCGGTCCGCTGCTGAAGGCCGTGCCTTTATGCCGGGATGTCTCGGTCGCCGAAGGCGAGCCACTATGAGCGAATTTCGGAGGAGGCCTGGTGAAGAAATCGTTGCGATCGTGACTAGTTGGAATGAATGTATTTTCAGTCAGAAAAAAAGTAACTGGGCACGAATAACAGGCTTGTGGTTGTCGCTGACGTTTGATTGTCTTTTCCTCGTGTTTGTGTTGGTTTTGCACTATTCGAAGCAACATTTGAGGCTTTCAAGTCTAGGCTATGAGCTCTCAACGTGATCCGCGACGCAAGTGGATTCACGGTGCTTTGGTAACGTGTGTGCCTCGACGCAGCTGACCTACATCATGAAAATTGCTTGTTTCAGACTTGCCAGAAGAAGTTTGAGCGATGGACGTTCTAGCTAGCTAGCACTAGTGCCCAAGATGACACTGCAAAGACGGTTGCGCAACCGCTACAGTTCATCGCGCCACAACTCTTCTCTGGTGAGATTTCACCAACAATCCTTTAAGTTCGGGATCGTAATTCTGTATTTACACACCAAAGCCTTCTTCAGCCGATCGCACAGTCTAGTTTGCGCGTGCTCCCGCTAAGTAAAACGCTACTATGTGCAAGCAAACGCCGCTTCGCTGTTTTCTTTCCTTATTACCGACCTATCGCAGAAACAGCTCTACACGTGCACGCATTCAATGACATGGCTACAGGGCGAGGGGATAGGCACTTTTTTTTTCCTCTCGGAGAAAAGCGACGCAGGAGCAGGCGGCGTTTACAAAGACGCTGGATAGCCGCCTTCTGTGCTAGCACAACACACGAGGAGTCCTAACGAGGAAACAAGCGCCTGGTAAATGCGACAGGACGTCTTGCGGTACGCTAACGCAGGCCTCGGTGCATCAAAACAAACAAGCAGATGCGCCTGGTTTTCGACGCCAGCCAAAGCACACGAAAGGTGAAGCCTATTCCAACTGAATGCTGAGCTAGTTGGTGTCGCATTCGACCTAAGGTATACGAGTGCAAAGTCTTGATTAGGCACGAACACAAAACACTCGTCCTTGTCTGCGTTTGTATCTTTCAGCCGACTACGCTAATGTACTTCTAATGTAGTACTTCATACCTCTGTCTCGACATTCTATAATTTTTCTCGTTCTTTTTGCTTCCTAGGTGTGTCACTATCGTCGCACCAAAATGTTAAATTAGCGTTCCAGTATTTGACAGCCGCGCAAGAATTTACAATGCGCTTAGTTTGCTGTTTGCGGTCCTTCTCTGAAGTTGCTCCCTGATCACACACATCCAATCGCTATTAGTGTTCCTAGTGTACCACAGTTGAGACGTCTTCATTGATCGTGCGACTAAGCAGTTGAACAGCTTTAGAACCTGTGGTATGTGGGCGCATAAAGTCACTGGATCGGGAATATGATCGGGCGAGGAAGTGTGCAGCGATTGCAGAGGATTGACGCTGTCGCGGAGATAGCTTTTTTCTGTCATTTCTATGTACATTTCGCAAGTACATCAGCGTCCAGGTTTAATAAAATCGACAGAAATTATTTTATCCAATAAAGACGATGTTCGATGTGCAGACTACGAAAAATATTCATAGCACATGTCGACCGAGGGAGCTAAAAGAGCTCAGATCTTAATTGAAACTCCTCTGCCTGGTTCAGTCAGCCCGACATTTGCTATAGACTTGCGCAGCAAATTTATATGAAGTAGGAAATGCATCGATACAGATTAGCAGAACTGGCCACAAAGCAAACGAATGCCGCTTTGTTATACCTTGCCGCCATTCGCGATATTATCCAGCAAATTCTACGTAACGAACCCGCTCGCGCAAATGTGCACCTGGCTGGCCTGAGGTAGCGCTCCGGAGACGTCCTCTCGCACCTCGCAGCGGCGTCGGCAAATAGCGCTGCAACAAGAGCACACAGCGCAGCGCCAGCGCGCGAAACAGCTTCGCTGCCTCAAGCTTGCGAAAAAACATTTCGGTGGGCCCACGTTCATGCACGCTTCCATAACGAAGAAGCCGCCTTGCAAAATGTAATAAACACGCACAAACTTGCGACATCTGCGGCTGGCACCGACACGGCACAGACTTCCTAATTTCACAACACGATGGCTGTTGGATAAGTAGACAAGATAAGAGAAGATACTCCTACATCTGCTGCAGTCTGGTTAAAAGCATTAGAAATTTCAATGTCTACGCGGCTGTTACCTCTTCAATGGTTCCTGTGAGCAACATCTCTACCCACACATCTCCGAAAAATGCCACACCTGCTGGAGTGTAACTCAGACCCACAACAACTTTGAAAAAAAAAAAAGCATCGTTTTCTGGGTACATCGAGTGCAAAAACACCCGGTGTGCCCAGGGTGATCTTGGCAGCAAATCAACGGGAACATTAAGGAAAGAACTGCCGCAATGAGCACGAATTCTCGCAAGATCTGGGTCATCTGAATGAGCTTATGTGCTTGAACATCGCCCTATACGTTCGCTATTTTAGTCTACTGTATTTGAGCAGCGCCCGATTGCGCTAGTTAGTGGGACACACTTGATTGCGCGCATCTAGACCAGGACGACAGAAGAAGGCGCTATTCTCTGTTTCGTCGTCAAAGCCTAGTCTGCCCACTCTTAGCTGTAATACTGCACTTGTGTTTTGCCCTTACGTATAAGCTACTTTCTACCTGTTGTGTGCTTTCTACTCAGGCGTACATGCTGATTGACAGCACTTAGGTAATAAGTGGAACAGACGTTCCATTAACCATGACGAGCGCCACCATCTCTGCGCCCTATATAAGCATTTTTTTGCTACAGAAATTCTAGCTTAAAATGCCAAACGTACGACCAAATTTGCTGTTGTATGGCAAAGTTACACTCTAAAGGGCATAACATTTTTCTGAGTGTAGGTGGGAGCTTTCTTTCCCAGTCTTCAAATTGTGCTTCCCACGCGTGAAGTATACATAAAGCGTGGAATCAAGAGAGGAAGGGTAACACACACACACACGCACACACATACACACAGATAAACAAAGTGGGTGCGTTACACGTCCAAGAACGCGAATAAGAAGCTTGACAAGGTGCATGTATAACTACTCGTAAACAACGCGTCCATGTCCGTACGGACCACAAAACGAGGCTGGCGCAGCTGCACGAGAGACTGTTCGAAGGAGGAAAAAAAAAGAGGATCCGATCTCCCTTGAAGTTGGCGCACAGTGTCAACATACTTGAGGGCTGAGAGCACAAACAAACAACGAAGCAAATGAACGAAAACGCCACACGAACGCACACACGCACGCACGCACGCACACCAGCTTTCGTCACAAACGCCTGTAGACGTCCACACCAAAGCCCGTACGATGAGAAGCAGCTGAATCCACCGTGAAATGCACCTGCGAAAAGCAACCGAGAGAAAATTCGGTGTATAGAAATGGGCAAGCTTTGCCTAAACATGTAGTTTTAAGCAGCAGAGGTCACAGTACGCATGCACATGAAAGAAAATCAAATAGGGCTAACAAAATGCATCGTCTTCTTTATAGGGTGACAGAAAAGCACGTTAGACATAATTACATTACTGAAAAAAACACGCAGCATGAAGAAACCAGTACAGGTGCCATTCGAGTATTCAACATCCGTTTTGTCTTCTTGATGTTGTGTTTCCGTAGACGTGGCCTCTTGTTCAAGTTACCGCTTTGGCTGCGGGAGGAGGCCAGTTCAATACCACCACTGGTTACCCACTGATTATCCAAATGGGTACAGTCGTCCCTCAGCCCGCCACTGGACTTTTTTTAGGTATGCAGGTGAACGAATATAAACATTTCCTAATGCGAATCCAGTACGAATACTAATTGTCGTATATCAAACAACATATCGACTAGCCAAACGCAGACGCATATGTTGAAAGCAGGAGTACTTATTTCGGTATAGTTACCACGCTTGCAGACTAGCGCAAAAAAAGAACTATCAGGCACTGCTTAACAGTTTTAAACGAAAGCTCGCTGATTGTCATCAAAAGAACGCTACGGCTAGTCTTACAACCTTAGAGGCTGGTTGCACAGAAGTTTTCCAAAAACGAATCGCTGATGTATATCTATCTTTCAAAGAACGCTAAATAAATGACTGCTGAAATAAAGATCTCAAAAAAAGGAAGTAATAACGCTGCTGAATAGAGTGTTCCCTATCAACACAATAAAGAGACCTTTGAGAACAAAATATCACTGGTCGTAGCGAAAAAACACTGAAACCGCTACTTGGATAGCTACCACAAATAACAAACGACAGACTACACGCATTAAGCACAGATTGTGATGTTGGCTTCGGCTGGAAAACAGAAAACGAGGCTTGTATAAAATTTGTTTATGCATTGCTTCGAAAACTCTCACCGCTGTCCCACTTCTGATGATTTGCGACAGGTTGTGTAGCAAACGGATAACAGTAAAGAGAGTTCAACAATCGGCTGTTACGAAATATTTAGTTAGTTCTGATATTCGACAATACATAATAGTTCTTTTCGCATATGAACGCCAGTATTAGTGCATCATAAGAACCCAACAGACACTGACAACAAGGACAACATAGGGAAAATTACTTCCTTAATAAATGAAATAAACGATCAATAAGGAAAATTAAAGTATGCAAAGATTGGTGGAATCGTTGCCCACCTGCGGCAAGTTGATTTTTCATCCACTTTCACTTCCATTAATTTAGCGTTTCTTTATTTCACTTATTAAGCAGAAGTAATTTCGCCTATGTCGTCGTTGGTATCAGTCTTCGTTGGCTTCTTACGATGTGACTAATAAAAATCGGACCCCTCGGTTAACCCCCTTTCTTCTCGAGTATTACTGCATGCTATATTATTCGTATTTGAAACTTCGAATATTCGTCCACCTCTACTTAGGGGTGAACTGCGCTGGGGAAGCATCCCACCAATGCAAATCCCATCGAACACAACCAACAGGGCGAAACCATGAATATTGCTGTCTGGGCTGCTCCCACAGCGGCAATTATTTATGTGGCATCCCAAATCACTTATTAAACTGGGATTCCCTTGGATTGAAGACACCCCTTTCAAAGTGATGAGGTTCCGTAATGGCCGTACCCCTGGCCGGGAGCTTGGTCGCACCTATTCTGCCAGTAAATACCTGGTGGCAGCTTCAGTCTTCCTCCTACAGCAGTGGCGGATGCTGTACTACAAGGCCGTCTGTGATTGGGCAAACGGCGCCCAGAGACCATACCTAGAAGTCTCTACAAGGCCGTAAGAATCCTAACAAGTAGCCGAGCACTAGGCCGGGGAACATCTCTACCTATTAGGATTCGACAAACCCCATCTCACGATGACTATGCATGGTTAAGCGCTTAGCACCTACGCAATATAGTGACACAACCTATTGAGACGGTCGAAACGCCTATGTATGAGCCGTGCACTGCGGCAAGACTCTACCCTTGTGTTTACCTATGAATACTCTGCGCCATTTCGTGGCGGCGCCACGAATCCTGTGCATGGCGTCCGAAATGCTCGACGCACCGGTGCATGTGCTGAGAAATGCATGACGCGGCAGCCACGCTCCTTTCTGCCACTTTTTTCAGGACACGCTGCTCCATCTAGCTGCGCTGAAGAGAGGTCCGCGCATGGCCTGAGAGATGAGACCTTTGTCTCGGCGGTGCGTGCGAACGTCTAGAGTTTTTTCTCCTCCGGCCGCACACTAAGTAGCCAAATCTGGTTAATTCAAAAAGGTTCCTCCAGTAATTAATGTGAAGTGTGCTTGAATCTGCCCATCAAGGGCGAAATTTCAAGAGGTTTCATTCGGGCTGATTGATATCACACATCGCAAAATCGGCTAGTTGAAATAAAGCCGGGGCCCTCTCCCACTGCAGTGCTTCCGCTGAATTCTGCTTCCCAGTGCACATGCTGGGCCATCTGTCGCTGCCGCCGTCAAGTCCATGCTTGGTGCCTGTTCGATAATGCCGAGCGTCGGAGAAATTATAGGGATCTTCTAGGCAATCATGCAGCGGAATATTACCATTGGCAGCTACCTAGTTACCACATGTGGCGTCGAATACTTTCACGGCAGAACGGTACTCACCTACTGGCACACATCCACTGACCTAAGTAGGTATCAAAGAGGTTCACTGAAGAGCAGCAAGGACGAAGTGGCACATGAAGACTGCTCCAAGTCAGCGCAACAGGATTGACTGAAAAGCGGTACATAGTCAGTTCCGCATCTATTGTGACCCATGTCGTAATCAGAGAGGTTCGTTTAAGGGCGGCACGTAGGCGCACAGTGCCCGATACCCAATGACCCTGGTTCAGTTGGGTCTCTGGTCAGTCCATGGTCGAAAGGGTAGCGCATCGTGCCGCTGTGCTGAGGGAGTAGGGTTCGTAACCAACCATCGGACCAACTTGAGTCACTGGGCATATGGCACCGTGCACCTATGCGACGCTTTTCAACGATCTTCTTGACGCTGACATGGGTGACTGTGTATGTGGGACTGGGTATGCGGCATGGGTGTGCACCATTCACCAACTATTCTCTTTCACACTATGCACCATTCCTCAACTACTGTCCTTCACGCTTACTTGGAGCCCTGTGTATGTGCCACTCTGTCTGCTACTCTTTAATGAGCCCCTTTCTTAGCAACAAGGATGAGTGAGTCAATGCCACTAAGTGAGTGCGGGTCCTCCGTGAACACCTTCGACGCCCACTTTGATAATGAGTAACTGCCAACAGGAGTGCGCCGCTCTATAATGACAAAAGAACTCGATTTAAATTTCTGCAATGTTTGCCCGAATCGAACCCGCACCGAGGTGCGGCGCGTGTGCAGTGGGAAGCTGTGCGTAACAGCAGCAGTTCAGGAAGAGAGGCATTTCCACCAGCCGATTACGCGATGGGCGATTTCGACCAGCCAAATGCATAATCTTTAAAATTTCTGAGACTTCTGCTTCGCTCCGCAGAATTCAACCCACATTACAGGGTTACTCAAGAGCAGGAGCCCGATGCGTTAGTAAGCTAGATGCCACTCAATGTTAATAGGGAAGCCCTGGGGAGTAGTCCCACTGCAGTACACGCCTCATACAAACGTATTCACACGTGTACTTTTTATCCTTGTCCAGTAACCACATTTCACCGACTAACGTTGTTTCTTGGCGCAGGACACACCAGCATGTATCAGAAATTCCTCGAATGTTATCGATAGTTCTAGCTGTATCCGTTGTCCGTGGTCAAAGAACCTTGTGCAATCTGACTCTATGCGCGACGCGCATTATGTAGTACTTTCTGGAAGGCACGCAGACCCCAGCGATAACGCTAGAAGTTTCGACGAGTCACGCATAAAATGTGGCGCACTTGACCAGCTGATGAGATTTCCGATGATCGCGGATGGTGTTCGCCGCTATCGTTGTGCTTTGAATGCCACTTGCTTTTAGGAAAACAAGTTCGCCCAATAAAGACTGAGTTTCGTCATTCACAGTTTGCTACGGTTTTCGCGACCGTTACTAGAACGTGACACCTGGTAGAGGTGCTTTTGCGTTCATGTACCGGACGCACCCGTCAAACCCACACCCCGAAGACAGCACCTGCATTGCCTCGGACGATCGAGCAAGCCGTACGCTACAAAACCAGCCCCCGGCGCACGGGGGTGACCTGAGACGACGAGGAAGATCATGGCCAAGTCAACGCCTCATCGTCCCCCATTGTGCTGCAATGGCCCCGGCAGCCACCAACCTTCCGCAGATAGTCGTTTGAAGATCCGGAAAACCAGATGCAAACATACGAAACGATCCCTAAGTTCCATAACTAACGATCCCTAAATGGAACTCAGTCGACAAGCTGCGGCAACTATACTTCACCTCAGAAGACGCCGCCAGGACTTACCACGAGAATTGAGTCATCATCATCGTCGTCATCATCATCATCATCATCATCATCATCAGCCTGGTTACACACACTGCAGGGCAACGGTCCCTCCCATACTTCTCCAACAACCCCGGTCATGTACTAATTGTGGCCATGTCGTCCCTGGAAACTTCTTAATCTCATCCACCCACGTAACTTTCTGCCACCCCCTGCTACGCTTGTTTCCCTTGGAATCCAGTCCGTAACCCTTAATGGCCATCGGCTATCTTCCCTCCTCATTACATGTCTTGCCCATGCCCATTTCTTTTTCTTGATTTCAACTAAGATGTCATTCTCTCGCGTTTCTTCCCTCACCCAACCTGCTCTTTTCTTATCCCTTAACGTTACACCCATCATTCTTCATTCCATAGCTCGTTGCGTCGTCCTCAATTTAAGTAGAGCCCTTTTCGTAAGCTCCAGGTTTCTGCCCCGTAGGTGAGTACCGGTAATACACAGCTATTATACACTTTTCTCTTGAGGTATAATGGCAACCTGCTGTTCATGATCTAAGAATGCCTGCCAAACGCACCCCAGCCCATTCTTATTATTCTCATTATTTCCGTCTCATGATCCGGATCCGCCGTCACTACCTGCCCTAAGTAGATGCATTCCCTTACCACTTCCGGTGCCTCGCTACCTATTGTAAATTGCTGTTCTCTTTCGAGACTGTTAAACATTACTTTAGTTTTCTGCAGATTAATTTTTACACCCACTCTTCTGCTTTGCCTCTCCAGGTCAGTGAGCATGCAGTGCAATTGGTCCCCTGAGTTATTAAGTAAGGCAATATCATCAGCGAATCGCAAGTTACTACGGTATTCTCCATTAACTTTTAATCCCCAATTCTTCCCAATCCATGTCTCTCAATACCGCCTGTAAGCACGCTGTGAATAGCATTGGAGAGATCGTACCTCACTGGCTGACGCCTTTCTTTATTGGGATTTTGTTGCTTTCTTTATGTAGGACTACGGTGGCTGTGGAGCCGCTATAGATATCTCTCAGTATTTTTACATACGGCTCGCCTACACCCTGATTCCGTAATGCCTCTATGACTGCTGAGGTTTCGACAGAATCAAACGCTTAGTTGTAGTCAATGAAAGCTATATATAAGGGTTGGTTATATTCCGCACATTTCTCTATCACCTGATTGATAGTGTGAGTATGGTCTATTGTTGAGTAGCCGTTACGAAATTCTGCCTGGTCCATTGCTTGACCGAAGTCTGAGCTGTTCCTGATTCTATTTGCGATTACCTTAGTAAATAGTTTGTAGGCAACTGACAGCAAGCTGATCGGTCTGTAATTTTTCAAGTCTTTGGTGTCCCCTTTCTTATGGATAAAGATTATGTTAGCGTTCTTCCAAGATTCCGGTACGGTCGAGGTCATGCGGCATTGCGTATACAGAGTGGCCAGTTTCTCTAGAACAATCTGTCCACCATTCTTCAACAAATCTGCTATTACCTGATCCTCCTCAGCTTCCTGCCCCCTTTGCATAGCTCCCAAGGCTTTCTTTACTTCTTCCGGCGTTACCTGTAGGATTTCGAATTCCTCTAGACTATTCTCTCTTCCATTTTCGTTGTTGTGGGTGCCACTGGTACTGTATAAATCTGTATAGAACTCCTCAGCCACTTGAACTATCTCATCGATATTAGTAATGATACTGCCGGCTTTGTCCCTTAACGCATAAATCTTATTCTTGCCAATTCCAAGTTTCATCTCCACTGCTTTTAGGTTTCCTCCGTTCCTGAGAGAATATTCAATTTAATCCATATTATACTTCCTCATGTCAGCTGTCTTACGCTTGATGAGTAACTTCGAAAGTTCTGCCAGTTCTATTCTAGCTGTAGGGTTAGAGGCTTTCATACATTGGCGTTTCTTGATCAGATCTTTCGTCTCCTGCGATAGCTGACTGCTATCCTGTCTAACGGAGTTACCACGGAATTGAGTCAACTCTAACAATTTGCTACCCCTTCCGCAGCAACTTCCTGAACACCTTCACGAGCGTCGTCCACAAAGAGAAGTCTGAAGCGATACTGAAATCCTGTGCACAACTAAAAATAATCAAATTGCGATGTACACAGAAGAGACGACCAGCCTGCTGCGCCACGTTAACCCAGGCATGTCGGAGGACAAGAAAGTTCGCTTCCTCATGCATGACGTGAATGAAGTAAGAGCTTTTCATTGGATTGATTTGCAATCCACCCAAGACAGTCGAATAATTTTGAACGGAAATCATAAGCATCGAAGAGACGCTGCAAATGTGTATTCAGAAATACAACCGCCAAAGAACTTTCGCTTAAAAGCGAAATCCGAGCACAAGACTCCGACGAGCTCCGAGAGACTTTCAGAGCCGTTGTACGCGAAGAACTGCGCAGGATGTTCCCTTCGACGCTGCCTCAAGTAGCCTCGACTGCTGACGTCGTTCGAGAGGAGACTTCGAGGCCCTGAATCGCCGCGGCCTCAACCAGAAGCCTACGCCACCGTAGCCCGCCGTCACGTTTCCCCTCTGCGTCCGCGCGATTGCCCGGCAGCGCGGCAGTTCCGACGTGCACCGCCGCCAGCAAACGCCCACCCGTAACCCCGAGCAGCATTGCAAGGAAGTCTGACGCCTGGCGTGTCCCCGATCATCACTGCGGAGAAGCAGGCCATGTGTACCGCCAGAAGCGACTACGAGGGTTCGCCGTCAACGGGCCCCGCCCACAGCAAGGGGAACAGCCTCGTGATATCGCTGACTAAGTTGCCGCAAGGCAGTGGAATCACCGACGTCCGTTCTGTTCGCCTTCACCAGGACGCTACGTTACACCCCAGCGCCAACCGTACGCAGGACCAGAGGTGCATATCCACGGCCCATGTCCGGAAAACTAAAACCAGCAACCGAGGGAGGTGCGGTTGCTGTTCGTCGAATTGCCGAAGGTCCTCTGCCGCTGACGAAGATGCTGAAAAAACCCTCTCGACAACGTAACGAAAACGCGACGCCACCCGAATGAAGCCTCGAAGGCAGGAAAACGCCGCCTAAAGACCTCACAACATCACGTAACAACACCTGGACAACGCAACGCCACTGTGATCCGACGCCGCGCCCTAACCGTAACGCAAGACAAAGAACCATCGCCCTCGACGTTCTTTTTAACAGCTGCGAAGTCACCGCTTTTGTAAACATGGGAGCCGACTACTCCGTCATCAGTGCAATATTCGCCGGCAAGTTCCAGAAAGTCATGAGTGCATGGGATGGACCTCAAATTCCGACAACTGGAGAACACATGATAACGCAGACTGGAATCTGCGTGGCAATAATTTTAATTGATGATTTGCCACGTTGGTTGCCTTCCAACAGGGCTCGCCAGACGTAGTTCCCGGCATGGACTTCCTCATCGAATACGGCTCAACTGTCGACCTGAAGTCCAACTTAATAACGCTATCTAAGTACCAAGCTGGAGAACTCTCTCGGTAACCATGCCTTGAGTGTTCTTAAAGATCAAATCAGCGTGCCGCCACGCTCAAGTACCATTTCCATCGGTACCAAAACACCGGAAGGCGTAAAAGGCGTCTTCAAAGGTAACAAAAATCTAATGCTAAACCCAAAATGACCTTAAAGAGTGCCTAAATACGACCCTCGCCGACAGGCTAATCATGTATGCTGACAATGGACACAAGACCTAGGATGCGGTCCTTCCCTACGCAATCTTCGCTTACAACACAGCTGTGCAAGAAACAACACGGATCACACCGTTCAAGCTGGTTTACGGAAGGAACCCGACGACGACTCTCGAAGCCATGCTGCCACAGGCGATGCTGGGCAGTATCGAAGATGCATGTATCTTTGGTACTATCTCAGATAGTGTTAGGCTTTCTTGTATCTGTATCGTATGTCTAGGAAGACGTGCATCAGTATATGTATTTCCAATACATGAAAGAATGTATCGTTTATCTTAAGATACAAGATACTGCTGTCGCAGCATTGCCGTGTGAAACTATAAACGTTGGCTGAACTCCGCTTTTCAAGCTGATACTGCTGTCAGTAAGCCATCTGAATGAAGCTGTAGGCTGCGAGATTCTTTCATTCTTCCGACAGATCTATTAGGCGAGGAAAGGCGATGATCTTCGCGTCCCTATTGGTGGAGCAAAGTCGGGTGGTGGCGCTGGCGCCGTCTAGGGAAAAACGCGCACGTGACTGCGCGCAACTGACCTTTTCTTTTCTTGATTTTCTTTTTGTACCTAGTTCCGGCGGTGTCACGGCACTTGCTCATAGCCACCCTACTCTGCCGCGTACGCCAATGCGTGCGACGTCTCTCGCGCAAATTCTGGTGCCCCTATAGCGTCGTTATCAAAGTTCCTCTTGCGTAGTGCTTTGGTACGAAGTCTGAGCAATGTAATAGTGGGATCGCCATGCGTCAAGCGGCTTTCACGCATCACCGATTTGAAGTATCTCGTGCATTTTATACCCCTGTCACAGGAGCAAACTAATGTGCACTTTGAGCCGCAAGTGCACTTCAGCACGCGCTGAGTGTCCTTTTGACAGCGCGCAGCTACACAAAAAGAAAAAGTGGTCTTTCAAATTCGTAGCGATGAGGAGCCAGAAGGCAAGGCATATATTTGCTAACTTAAAAATGCGTGCACAAGTCCGGCGCCCCGCACGACGTGAAGTCGTCTATATATTGGGCTTTCCACGTCCGGTGACAAATTTAGGAACTTTGTTTCTTAGCTGTTTTCTTTACTACGGGTAGTTTTATCTTTCGCTCTCCTGCTTGTTTGCAGCATGGGGATGTTGCTTTTTAAGAGGTGCGGAATTGACACATGTGCTTATCTTTGTTGGGCGATCGCTTTCACCGGCTAATGTTATTCGGTGCTGGACACGCCTGCGTGTATCGGAAATTTCTCGAATGTTATCGTTAGTTCTAGTTCTATCCTTTGTCAGTGGTGACCGAACCTAGTGTATTCTGATTGTATGTGCTAGGCCAGTATTGTAGTACTTTATGGAAGGCATGCGGACATCAGCGAATCCGATGGAATCTTCGACAAGTCATGTATAAAAGCCGACGCACTTGACCCACTGATCAGATTTTCAACGATCGCCGACTGTTTCTGCCACTATCATCACGCATTGAATGTCACTTGCTTTTATATGGCCCATTTTCGCCCAGCAAAGAATTAGTTTCGTCATTCACGGTATTGCTACTGTGTTCTTGAACGTCACTACGAGGCGACAATATAAGCAGGGCAGCGCAAAAAACAGCGAACGAAGAAGGGAAACGTCATGATTACGGGCGTATACATAAAGTGTTTTCACGGTGGCAATACGTTCTGTCGCAATATTTTTTTTTATATACTAAGGGAATCAGTGTTGACAGTCATCGCCAGATGGGTTCTGCCGAATGTATTAGATAAATTCACTGCTGAAGTAATGATGACGTTTCTTTCGAAATTACACATAAGTTGCACCAATCAAAGTCCCTATTTCACTCCAAGTTCAATCTCTCCCGTCGTGCTCTAATCGGATACCTATACCGACACTATGTGGCATCTCTTACACGCACTGAAAACTACCCTTTGTGTCCAGTGCCGCATTTTGCCTGGCACAGACTCGGCGCCGTACACTGGGTGCGCACTGAACTTTTGAGTAGACCCAGAACCAGCTTCATGCCCAGCGTTGATTTCATGCAAGCGCTTGTCATGTGGAAGGCAGGCCAATTTTATTTCCTGTACTAATTATGTGCTGGACACCCAGCCGAGTACCAATACTATGCGCCGCACCTAGGCTAATGCGCCGTTCTCCGACCACGTCCATCCAACTTTGTGTCGCTCCTACAATTAGTGTGATAACTAGCAAAGCGCCAAATTTAAACCCGATATTACTTTTTTGCAAAGCACACGTTTTATTACAACAGCATTAAATCCTCGTACGCCGTGGTTCAATATTTTCCTGTAGATTCCGCTCTGCGAACACGAAGCTCGAAAAGTGTGAACGTGAAACACGAGCCTGCGCCGCCATGCATCCACAAACAAGCAGCAAATCTAGTGTGAAGTCGGCCGAATATATTGCAATGAAAAATTTTTATACGTACACCGCAACTGTCCACATGAGACTTATTCTCATTTGTCATTCTTATGGAGAGCTGTAACATTATTTAGGGAACTTAAGCTCGTAGACAATACACAAAATAGATGAGAGCATCACTGCATAGAACTGCTACGGTGCGGCCGGGAAATTCCTCACTCGGTGCTTCGTTGCTACACCGCGAGCCTGTGCGATTCATCTTCAAAAGATGTCTTTCCGCATTATTGCCTCGCTGCATCGAGAGCTTCACTATGTCTACAGAAATAAAAACTACAGTGTGCGTTTTCTTTGGAAATAGTTCATTTCACGGTTTTCGTGTTTCTTAAACATTCTTGTGGGCAGTATAGCCCCCAAAATTGTCATTATTACTCCTAAGTATATCCTTATTGTGTTCGAGACGAGAAACAAAAATGTTTCACGGGAATTTAAAAAAATTGAAGGACGCCTTTAAGAGTGGAACGCGAAAGCATTCAAAGACCCCTGGCTGATTTTCATGCTTCCCGGCAACTGCAACTGATCTAACCTTAACGCTTACCGGGAAACGCTGGTGGCGAACGATATACACGAAGGCAAGCTTTCGGGTAAAAACCCTAACTCGACCCTCCTGCATGGGTCCAGCTCCTGTTATAGTTTGGCACTTTTGATATTTTAGTCTGAGAAAAACTAACATAAAGGACATGCGCTGTGGGTGGTTTTTTTATTCATAACATTTGTTTGGGGCTGCCGTTCTCAAATTACCGAGGAGTAATTTTGTAAAGAATCAAAGAGAAGGTATGAGCAACTTTGATGGTCGAACAGTAGTTGGGTATGCGTGGTTCGAAATTTTGTTTGATTCTTTTTGCCAAAGCGAGATCCGACGCCGGACGCCCACGCCGGATTTTTTACGACACGTGGTCCTTAACGCTTTCACGCTATAAACGTTAAGTAGATGTGTGCATGACCTTATTACACAACGTTCGCTGTTGAAGAGTGAATATCTAGTCTGAGTTGTGCAGTTGTACAAACAAACAAAACAACCAATTGACACACTAGGCTTTTGACACAACCAATAGACACATAAGATATTGTTTCAGTGTTCCATAAAAAAAATATTCGAGTTTCTAAATTGAAGTGTGTGACAGGCCTGCATGGTTACGTACCTGCAGCCAATTGTACCTGAACAAGCACTAGATATACACAGGTACAGGGTTCCTGCAAAGCAACTTCTAGATACGTCTTCACGTGTTTCTCTTGCAGTTGTTTGAACGGTAGCCACATGTATAGAAAAGAAATTGAAAGAACCAAACATAGGTGTAGGCACACATGATAAAAATAATCTGCTCCTCGCAGCTTAAGCTGCGAAAGTCGCATGCTGGCATCCGTAGTGCGGTGTTCTTTAACTATAGCGTCCCGTTAACTACAGACCAGCACAGCGCACAGGAAACCTAAATATTTTCAAAACAGTGCGCTGTTCACAGCACTTCTCACCTTCGGCCGGAAGCCGCGAGGAATCGCTGGACGTGCTGCGCGAAGGAACAATCACTCCACCTGCATGGAGGGCCACACAGCGACGCGTTCTTCCAGGCATAGTGTTCTAGTCCACCACACATCGCTGGTTTCGAGAACAAGTGTTGCTGGCGGCACTAATACCGAAACAAAAAAGAAGAAGGGCGTGTGGTTTAGGCTCGAGCGCTTTCTCGGGGCACACAACCATTGAAATTCAGCCGTGATTACGTCCTACAGGCCCCCGCTCGCTCTACGGAGAAAAAGTGCGTAAGATAGAGAGAGAGAGAGAAAAAGGCACTGGAGTGTTCACACGACAGGTCGACTTCTGCGAAGACCCTTCTGACGACTGTACAGCTATGTACACGGCCCCACAAGAGAACTACGCAGCTATTCTATGGTGGGGTAGCAGGGGCTTGAAAAAGCTAAGCGCGCGAAAATGGACAAGGAGCGTTTTCTTTTTTTCTTCTTCTTCTTTCTACGGCTGCGCTCGGGCTCTCGAGCATGAAGTCCTCTTGAACTCTTCACTGTGTCAATGAACGCATTCCTGTTCGGGGGCCATGCCTATTCAAAAAGCGTCAGATAGCAAAGTCAATCGTTCGATGAACCGTTTGTTAAAGTCCTCTTCGCTGGAAGTTCCCAGAAAGTCACGTTGTGTTCCCGTTCACGGAGATTCGTGGAAAATGAGTTTGATTGAAGGGCGACGAACGTAGTCTCGAAAGAGCTCGTGATGCGATAGTCCGTCCTTCCGGAGAGGCTGCGGGCGCGACTCAAAGGCGATGGTTCTCGATGGCGACTGCCATGGAACAGATGTGACAAGGAGTATTAGGGACGCGGCCTGCAGCTCCTGGTGGCACGAACCAACGTCGCCAAAAAAGAAGGAAACAACGAAATCCGAAGCCAATGCGCCCGCGTACACATTGTCCCCACCGGGCACATTGGACAGGACCAAAGAGACCAAGCGCGTAATCGCTTGATGTTGGGCACTACAAGGAGACGTTCCGCGCTACCCTGGTGGCACGTCGCAGGCACTGCCGACGAGGAACGGCTCTTCGATGGTACCTTCGCCTGTCAACAAAGGTGGACGCCTGTTGTTGCGATACAGGGCAGACGTCGTCGCCGCCTTCCGCCACGATGACGCGTGCTGCAGTCCCCGTTGTCACTGAACGGCCAACTCGAAGGCTCGGACAATTGTGGGAGGTCGTCGCTGCCGCCGCTATAAGGGCGTGTCCCTGAAGCCTCCAGTTTTGCCGTTGGCGGACGGCTGTCCTGGCGACTGGGGTCGCGTCGGGGACGTCACAGCAACGTCGGCCCGCTGCTCCGCTGGAGGGCTTCTGTTCTCCGTCGGCGATGTGGCCACCACGGGCAGCTCGACGTGCGCGGCAGCGTTCTCGTCTGTGGGACTCGTTGTGGCAACTGGAAGAGAAGTCGGGAAACACATCACTCACCAACGCTCTTTCTGCTGTGTTTCTCAGAATCTGCGTTACGTCTAAGGTCAGTGCAAGTGCGGTTGGGCGAGAGTAAAGAAACATTTCTATAGAAAACGTGCTAGCATTTGTGTGGTTCTTGCAAAAACTTATGGGGTCATTGGCGTAGCCAATCGGAAGGTGACCTTTAGCATCGCTATCATGGAAATGTTCTCTTTGTAGACAGAAAACCATTTTTTTTTTCGCCTCGAGCTGTAGCTGTACAACGATTTTAACTCCCATTCATGGTGGAGAAAGCATGCACTTTCGGCTTTCATTGGCGGTAACGAATCAATATAATACCAAGCATCTTTTTGCTCAACAAATAAGAACAAAGGCGTCACCTGTCATATCAACAGATAAGAAATGAAAGTGATGAGAATGATATAAATAAGAAACGAGCTTTCTTGTCATGGAGAAGAAAGCTCTATGGCAGAGAGTAGCAATTAGTAAACGTAAAATCAGACATCCACCCGTTCTCTCCACCTTGCGGGTTTTCGTAGAACTATTACGTCAAACTCTTGCATTTGCTTCGCGTTGTTGATAAATTCGACTTCACCCTGCCGTCTTCTAGCAGTGTGGTTAGCTCAGATGGCAGATGGAATCAATTCTCCTCGCCTCTCCTCTCTAGATAACTACCTGACTTTTTTCCAAACCCTCATGTACAAGCAGTCACAGTGCTCTAACAACCTTTTTTGTTTGCACTGATTCCTTTAAACACAGTTTTTTTGCATCAACAATTGAAGTCTGGAATTCATTGCCGCGCAACATCCGTTCACTACCACTGAAAAAATTCACGCAAGCTTGTTTATAAATGCTGTATATTCTTTTTTATCACACTCCTGCAATAGCCTCATTAAGGCTGCAGTATGCATAAATAAAAAAATAAACAAATAAATAAATAATGATAACCTGCATATATACAGGCGCCCAGAAAAGCTGATGAGACACCATACTTGCGAAAAAGCTGAATTCTCACGAAACCGGGGCAAGTTAGCCTCTAATTCAAAATTTGAATGATCAGAACGTTTCTGCGGGCAACATATTATACAATAAATAGAAGTGCGTTCTTTATCAGAGCAAAAATTAACATTCGTCTTGGAAACCGGGTTTTGTAATCTTGTAGAGTGTACACGCATGGAAAAGTACACAGACGAATCGCATGCACAGCGCAATATAAAACAATTATGCTTGCTCTTCCGGGAGACCGCACTATTCGTAGGTGCTAGTAAGCAAAAAGTAATGTTATAAAGCCATGTGTAGGGACCCCACACGCATCCGCAGAGCTGCTATTGATGGCCTCAAGTACGGACTGTATATATCTAAAGTTCCAAATGCCTCGCACGCATAACTACAAGTGTATCAGATCGTGTACTGGGCCAGGTGGAAAGTAGCCACAGACTTAGGTGGTCAGGACACTGCATTATTCCTAGTTTTAAAGCTAAAATTGTGCTACAGGAACCCGAGAGCATCTCCCCACACCTGTGGAGAATGGGTAAAATACCCGATTAATACTGCAAATTATTTCAACAAGAAAAGGTGCGTAAAAGCCGATTTAATGCAAAACTAAATTTCTGCTCAAGTATGCAACATGTCTAGAAGGAGGAGGAGTAGATTTTAAGAGAAAGGAGGAAAGGTCGGCCTGGAGAGCGCGTCTCTAGCCTGCTAATCCTCACTGGGGAAAGGGGAAGTGGGAAATACAGGGAAAGGTAGGTGGCGGGTGATTATGTTATGGTACAACGAGATACAATATACACGTTGTCCAATATGCGGATGTTCACTGTAGACGCAATACACGTAAGAGTAATCTTGTCCATACATAAAGCAATCTTGTCACAAAAAGTTATTGCGCAAACACATTTCGCACTGACTACACGTCTCACAGCTTCTAGGCAACATGTCTAGTTTTTCGCACGACAGCGTGCGTGCGAAAGACGGGCGGTGAGGCGAGCGGTTCGAGCGTAATTGAGACTTAACAGAACTCTGTACGCCTCCGCAAAGAGAGCATACTAGGCGGTTCCAGTTTGTGCAAGAGCTGTGTGCAGAAGGGCATGTATATATACGTATATGAACTATGAAACGAAGTACATGTAGATGAATTTCACCTAAACGAGCGGTTGTGGTGGACTGAATGTGACTCTGTATAGTGAAGCCGTTGCTATAGTACGCGTACCATAGTCGTCGCCACCGCCGTGGCCCGGGCGGTGAAGCTGCGGCATGCTTCGGCGGCGTTCAGCCTGAAGAATCTCGTGCGCCGCCCGGTCCATCTCCTCCTGGGTCAGGTTGAAGGCTTCCGCCAGCTCGCGCTGAGCGGCCCGCACGAAGTCGGCGTCGCAGTACTTGCCCAGGCCTTGCTCGTGGAGAACCTGCGTACGCCACAGGTCGTGTGCAGAAGGCGTTGGAGAGCTCTGCGACAGGTCACTAAAGTAAGCACATCACCGGCTGCAGATTACACATAACAAGCTGCAAACTTCTTCAGGTCCATAAGTGACACTGCAGAGCCCTGTCAGTGAGGTCTAGGTAAGCTGGAGAGATAGTGAGTGCTGCACTCAACATAACTAAACGAGGGAGTGGCCTAAACGCGTACCGAAGGCAAACATACGATTGTTCGGGACACCGCTGCGGAAAGTTCTTGATAAATAGGGACCATCATGGTTGCGTCAACTTCAGCCAAAAGTTTACGGGCCGGGAGCCTATACACTTCTCTTCCAATCGGCCCGCGTTCACCGCGGCCATCGCCACGGCGCCTACGATGGCCTAGTACTCCGCCGACTATAAAGCATAGGACAAGCACCCATGTGTTTTTTCATTTGTCTTGGTCCCTTGGGGCTTTCGTAAAAATGAACTTGCCTCCCATTCGCCCACTTCACCATTGTGTCGTGCTCAGGAGCACAACGCCTTTGCCCTCTAAACCACCGATGCGAATGGAGTAGAGATATAACTATTTGTAAGTTTAGTTTCTGCAAGGAGCAAAGAAACCACGAGGTAATGTGCGAAACAAAATTCTAGTACTTCTCCCGCAACTGCTAGCGGAACGATCTGGCGCAGGTTCACGCGCAGGCTCACCCGTCCAACGAGGTTCTCGGCGCTTCCCACGAAGGCGCTGGGCGAGTCCTCGGGTCTCCTCGGCGCACCGCTCGTCAGGTGGTTCTGGTCCAGGCCAGGGCTGCCCCGCGACGATCCTGTGCCGCCACAAAAATTTATATCAGTGCACTTATTGCACGGACAACCAAACACGGCGTGCAGAGTACAATGATCAGGGAATAAAACAAGGCTACCCTAGCGCTAATTCTCGCGGGTTCAAATATTCAGTGCATATGGCAGGCCTTCAGCGCAGAAGCGAAGCTTCTTGAAACTAGAGGAAACCACTGAGGCACTTTTGAGGGGGCGGAAGCATTTTCAGGCAAACGTTCGCAATAAATCTCTGAAAAATTGGGCTCCATTGTTTCCAGAATCACAAGGAAAGCACTTGAATAATCACGACACCAAAACAATATAACACTATCAAAGAACATTATCCCATCTTTTCCCTTTAACAGTGGGAGATTCTCATGCAAAAGAAGGACATACAGCTAGAATTTGTGAGAGATATTTGAAAGCGGCGTGGCTGAGTGCATCGGCAATATGTCAGCCGACCCTGTATCCTCTCACTCACTCAGCCAAATGTACTGGAAAACTTGCTACAATTGAAAATTGGCAGCTTGTAAACTGTGGAACGTTCCAAATGGCAGATGAACCTTTGGATAAATCAATAGAAATACAGGGGAAAGCGAAGCCCGCACAGAAACAGAAGATGGTGGGACAAAGGCGCGATGTTTTTTCGTAATGAAGATTTCAATAAAAATTACAGGTTGACTGTGTCGTCTTTTACTCCTTTGTATTGTCACGGGGATTCCCGAGTAGACGGAAAAGAAACGAAATCGTATATTACAATATTTACAAGCTGCTGGTACCACAAAATGGCTGATAGCATCTCACGCAGCATGTCCCGTCTTCTTTCCTTTCACGGAGCGAAGCCGTCTTTTAACGGCATGCTCAAACGCGATGCCTCCTAACATCACTCCCGGCGGGCTGAGCACCGTTACGGCGCCTGCTAATATCTATCAGCACTGCTGGTGAAGTAGGGTTTTAGCCGCGACACATGGACAACACCAGTAGCAGACTTAAAAGAAGTGAAGACGGGCGATATGGGAGCCGAGTGATGAGGTAGTCAAGGTCGTTGAGCTTGCGGAGGACTATGTAGGGTCCGGTGTAGTGAGGGAGGAGCTTCTCGCACAGGCATTGGGGTCGAGACAGCGTCCAGAGTAGGACCAGAGGTCCCGGAGAGTACTCGACTTCGCGGTGTCGGTTATCATAGCGCTCTTTTTGGGAGCCCTGCGAAACACATAGCCTAGTGTGAGCGAGCTGTTCTAGCTCGAGAGATGATGACCGGAGCATATGCGGTGGGTATGGGTGGATAAGCAGGAAGGAGCATCTCAAAGGGCAACGCAAGGTTATGACCGTACAGGAGAAAGAACGGCGAATAATCGGCGCTGTCATGCCGGGAGGAGTTGTAGGCAAAGTTAACGTAGGGTAGGGTGGTGTCCCGATCGCGGTGATCAGTAGAAATTTACATATACAGTATATCCATGGGAGTTCAGATGAGGCGCTCAGTACGACCGTTGGTCTCTGCAACGGCCAACACTGTGCAAACGTAGAGAGCAGCGCAGCTATAAATACGTTCCCTTATCATCATTAAAGCATTCTTCTTGTAGCCACGACCGTGTGCATTACGCTCGATACTTGGTGTCAGAAGTGGGATCGCTCACGGGACCATGACCGACCTGCGCCCGCCTGAGCCACTGCGAGTGGGCGACAAAGCTGCAGCGTCCTGGCAGACATTCAAGCAACGCATCGAGCTGTACCTGATAGCAACTGAGCCCACAAAGCCACGCAGTAAGGAGCAGAAAGCTGCAATTTTTTTGCATGTTGCGGGTCAACAAGCAATTGACGTGTTTAATACACTGAACTTATCACCAGAGGAAGCTAAAGACTACGACGTTTTGGTTAAAGCATTTGAAAACTACTGCTTGCCTAAGTGTAATGAAACTTATGAGCGATATGTGTTTCGCTCGCGTCGTCAGGCACACGGAGAGCCATTCGAACAGTTCTTTCGGGATCTGCAACTAAAAGCAAGAACGTGCAACTTCGGGGATTTACGAAATTCCATGCTGCGGGATCAAATTGTCTATGGCATTTGCAGCTCTTCCCTGCGAGAAAAGCTTCTTCGAAGGAAAGACCTGACCCTAGCCACAGCGGTGGAATGCTGCAAAGCTGAGGAACTTGCCGAATCGCAAAATAGGGCGTGGACGTAGGAAAACAAGATTGAACCTGTATTACGAACGCAAGCTAAACACGGACGCCAAAAATGCCGGTATTGCAACTTCTCGCATGCGCCAAGGAAGTGTCCGGCGTACGGCAAAACATGCAACAAGTGCACGAAGCCTTATTACTTTGCCGCCTGCTGTACGAGCAAGCGAGCAACCGTTGATGACGTCGTCGAAGGAGCGGAGAGTGACAATGACTTCGACGTTCTGGAGATCAGGACGACGGAAAGCAAGCGTGGTCCCGAAAGTCGCGACTGGATTGTAACAACGAGCATTGAAGGAACTGATGTGCAGCTTAAGGTCGACACGGGAGCACAGGCTAACTTGTTGCCTGGATAGTGGATATCTTGGATCTGGATAGTGGGCTGTTGTAAGACGATGTCGAGTAGAGCAGCTACGAAGAATTTCGTCAATAACCTTTGCTAGGAAACAGCGGTCACCATCCGTAAGAAGCTGGCGCGGGGCCCTGTGTCAAAGACTGACGTCACTGAGCAGAAAGTCTGCAACGTCTGCAGCGCAGCTACTGGGCATGGCGCACGTGATAGCATATCTGGTCGTACAGTCAGTTGCGACGGCAATCAATTTGTTGCCGGATACAGACATTGAGAAAGGTTCGAGAAAAGCAAGGCCGACGCGAAAGAAGGGCTCCGATGGGATGTCGACAGGTTGAAGCAGGCCGGCCTGCGGAAGAGCAGGACGTTTGCGCCGTTGACAGCGCTCGCAGGAAGCAACGTATCGGCGCGCAAAACGATACACGCCAGACCGGAAGAACCGCTGTCGCACGCGATCGTAGGTGCGTGAGGCGCTGAGGTGTGCCGCAGTTGGAGCATGGTGTAGATGCTGAAGAATGGTGCTACGCAGGTGTTGAAGAATGATGGTGTGTGCTGTACAACGGAGCGTAGTGGTCGTCGAGTCTGGGTTATCATGACAGACGTGACCACGACCACGCCTGTACCGGCCAGTACGACACCTACACCAACTACGACAACAACGTCAATGATCGTCCTTACGCATCCTAAAGAACTAGGGACGTTCTGTGGTACGAATGAAGTTGACGTCGAAGATTGGATTGCCCGTTATGAACACATCAGTGACATCAATCGTTGGCACACAACGCTTATGCTGGCGAATGGGCTGTTTTATCTCAAAGGAATGGCAAAGGTATGGTTCGAGAACCACGAGGCGGAGATTGGAAGTTAGGAGAATTTCAAAAAAAAATCTTAGGGCGTTATTTGGAAGCCCATCGGACGAAAGGCAGCAGCAACGAAAGAGCTCTCCATCCGCGCTCAGACGTCCACTGGATCATATATATCCTACATCGCAACTTATTACTGTGCCGAAATTGTGCGACCATCGACGAAATTATTGAAGAGTGCTGGCGTTTTGAGCAGGCCATAAATTGGCGTATTGTGAGGACATTCGCTAGGCTACCGAACACCGCTCCGACGTCATCATGTGAAGACGGACAGGTCTCTCGTCTGCAGCCGTCGCCGCCGTTGGAACTTGCACGAATCGTCCCTCGGAAAATCGAAGCAATTGCTCCTGCTCTTCTCAACACCGTCTACGGCGATTTTCACGTGCCTACAGTTTCCCAGGTCCAGTCGATTGTTCGGGAGGAACTCGGCAACTTGGGTTTCCCCGTCTGCACCGTTGCTCATTCTCGGACACCTGATTTTTGCCCTAGGTCACCGTCTTGCCTAAGAACGCCGCCCCAGGAACAATGGTTCTATCCACGCTCTCGAAATCAGGATTATTAGTAGACGGCAGATAATCGACCAATTTGTTTTAACTGCCGCCGTATCGCTCATGTCGCTCGCGCCATTGCCCCAACTGATGGGTGCCAGCGTTCACCCGGTTTGACGCTGCTAGCTGCACCGACAACTATCGCCGTTTTCAGCTGACTCAGCCATACAGCGGTGATAGCTACCGCCGCTTCTAGAGTTTTGAGCCGCACAACGTCGATGCCACCCCTACGCCGCACAGCCGCTCCCCGTCACCCCGAGGTCACCAGATCCATTCGTCGTCAGCGCGTGGTCCTTCGTCCCCTTCAACTCTACGACGACACCCGACATCATGCCGCTCAGCTTCCGACAGGGAAACTAAGGGATGCAGGTTTTAGAGGTGACGTCGCCTCCTCGACTTCCACCTCAAATCCTCTCCTCGTATTGCCGACGCAGTGAAACTATATCGACGTTGACGTCGATACTGGGGCACAAATCTACGTGATGAGTAACCAAATTCGTCGCCGCCTCAGGAAAGTACTTGCCCGGTACCTCCACCAAGTTGTCACAGGGTTTCACGAGTACACGGGGAAAAGACGAATTCTCATACTACAATATTGACACGTGTACAGTCGCGATCAATTTGAAGGTGATCGCTCGAGCGGCGACCGAAACTACAAGCAGCGCCACGTTACGTCATCACCGTTAGTCAAGACGGAAACATCAGATAGCTTCCTTCTGTCTCTTTTGCTGTTGGCTGAGGAGCTGTCACTCCCGTCTGGCAACTCGCAGCTTTTCGTCACCCTTCACGAGATAACCTGCGAATTCATTTCGACTGCCTTGTCAGCTATTGCACAGAGGCGTCATTGTTAGCCAATGTATGCATCAGGCAGGGACGCACACACATCATTGCCATGAAAGGGTAACAAGCACAAAAATTTCGCGAGTTAGTCTTGGGGGTGACGGTTGCACCCTGGACGAGCGTAAAAGGGGAAGAAGGTAGCGCAATTTTTATCTTCGCAGTTCCGAAATTGGGCCGCTACGCTGCTTGGAAGGCCCGCCGGTTGCAGCTCGAGCGATCACCTTCAAATTGGTCGCGACTGTACTTGTCTTTATCGGGCGACACGTTTCACCGCCTTACTAATGTTATCGCACGGCGCAAGACGCGCCTCGGAAGTTTCTGGAATGTTATCGATGGTTCCATCCGCTGTCTGTGACCGAACCTTGTGAAAACTGATTGCATGCGTGCGCGAAGAGAATAATGTAGAACTTTGTGGAATACACGCGGGTCCCAGTGATTAGTCTGGAACATTTGACGATTGATGTATAAAAGCCGACGCGCATGACCCGTTGATCAGATTTTCGATGATCGCCGACTGTGCTCGCCGCTCTCGTTGTGCTTTAAGTGTAGCCTGTTTTGTGGGCACAGGTTTGCCTAATAAAAGCTAGTTTTGCCTTTCACAGTATTGCTACTGTGTTCTTTGACGTCACGACCACGTGACAATATTTACAGGCTGCCGCTACCGCAGAATGTCTGACAGCATCTGACGCGGCATGTCCCGTCTTTGTCTTCGTGGAGCGAAGCAGCCCTTTAACAACATGTTCATACGCGATGCCTAGGAAACAATATACTGTGTATTGTTGCGATAGCAAATACATGGACACTGCATGCGTATTTCTGCCGCTACCGCCGTCAGCGTCGCCGTAGCCGTGAGGTCCCGTATAAAGTCCAAGGGGGATCAAAATCATCGCTGCGCGCCGTATGCTGTATGTGCGACTGAAAGCATGCGGGGGTGAGCCATCGATGGCGGCTGAATCTTGCGCAGGCAAGCGAGGAAAGCAGGGACAAACCGCATTGTCTTCCGTCCCGCGCAAAGCTACGGGGGGAGGGGGAGGGGCGCCGTGCTACTCCGGGCGGCTCAGGAGGCCGCGCGTGCCCGCCCGCAGGCCGCTGTATCTTAAATGTAGCTGAAAAGCCATTTGCGACGGGGACGGAGTCCCCCGCGCTCTCCGTTTTCGCATCTTAGTTCGCGTTGATCGAAGGTCAATGAGCCCGAAGATCAATTCGCTCGCTGCTCCTGCTGTACTTCCCCACTCAAACGTTTTGACAGCGAGTTTCCGCGGTCATCGAGTGAGATGTGTTGATGTTCGCTTGTGCGCGTGATACCACGCTTGTTAACTTGGTGAGTATGCCTATTTTCTCAAATTTATACGACCGACAAAACTAGTATCCTTATTTCGTATAGCTAGCTGTCCACTAATTTGCTATCGGAATCCATGCTTCGCCTTTCGGACGAAACCGACTTTTTTTTTGCATTCTTTCCTATTTCAGCATACCCCGAAGTCACTCAGCTTTCTATCTTGTTCAGCTATTACGACAAGCAACACTGTAATTTGCTACTGACGCAGATTTCACACATATTCTCAGGGACAACAGTCTGTTGCTGACATGAAACACTTAGCAAAGATAATAATAACTGATTTATTATAAGGATATTTCAAGCAAGAAGTGACAATGAAACTATATACCCTGATACAAGCGCCGAATCACACCTAGCTGCTAAAGCTTGAACACGAAGTGGCATGTGCAGTATCAGGCAATGATGTGCGTGATTGAAACATGTGTTTATGCGCCCGTTTCATGGTAATAATTTGGATTCTCCTTTTTCGAAATTCAGGCTACAGCCTCATCGAAGGTTGTTTTTTAGAGCTTATTGCTTCTGCAACATTTCGAGTTTATTAGACGTTTCTTCTACGGCGCCCTTAAAGTCACAGTTTTTTCATCCTTTCTATCGTAATTTACGTTTGGTTCCACAGCTTTGACATCAAATAAATTGCTGCGTATGCACAGGAACCTTGTTTATTTACGCAACATTTAGCATAGCAAAAGTGTTGAACACCGTTGCAATTTACTGTAATATGCACATGCATATTCACGAATGTTCGCATTGGTCATCGCGTGGCGCTCTCTCGGAATTGTGGAAGGAAACATTGAGCACGCCCTATCACCACTCGTACTGAGTGTAGGAAAAGCCATTGGATCCAGCACAGATCCTGTCTCGGCCATACATTCGCCAGAAAACTAGGTAACATTGACAGTGACAAGAACTTTATTAGATTGTCCTGAGGAACTTGATTGGGTGGAACCGAAGGCTCCGCAATCAAGTTGGTTGCTCCGCCCAGGACGGGACAGGGAGGTGGTGACTCTCCATGACGTCGCGGGCCCTCTGGACAGCTGTAGTTAGTTTTTGAAATCCGAGCTTTTCAGCAAGGCGTCCCACTTGGACTTGTATTGAAAGTCGGAGCCTGCATTGTACGGGCACAGCCAGAGCATGTGGTCGAAGGAGCAGCACGCGTGACCGCATTTGGAGCACGACTGCGGGAAGTTGGGGTCTATCCAACTAAGCCCTGTGGGAGTGAGGTAGGATCTCGTCTGTAAAAGCCTGAAAGTAACATGCTGAGCCCTGTTCAGTTTCGGGCTGGGGGGAGGAAATTTCCTCCTTGCTGTGTCTGTAATGCGACGTAATTTCATGAATGGTGGTAAGATCTTTGAAGGGGCAGTCCTGTGGGAGAGCCGGACCGTTAGCTCGGGCGCGGTTCGTGAAATCACGCTCCAGGCAGTTGGCCCGCTCGTTAGGGTTGCAACCCGCTTTGTTGGATTCGTCGTTCTTGTGGGCCGGGAACCACACTATGGTATGACCTCCAGTTTCTTCTCCCGTAGTAATACGAAAGGATCTGTTGACGATGTCGGCTGCGTGTTTAGAAACTATAGCGGACGAGAAAGCCCTGACTGCCATGCGCGAGTCGGAGAAAATGGTCGCCCGGCCTTTTGCGGCATGAAGAGCCAAGGCTACCGCGGTTTCCTTCGCCTCGTTCGCGTGCTTAGCGTAGATTGAGGCGGCGCTGATATGTGTTCCGCACGCGTCAACGACCGTGATTGCAAACCTGTCTTCGCTGCCAAATTTGGCGTAAGGATCCATTATCCGAAGGGTGGTTCTAGCGCACGCTCTTCTACAACTTTCGTAATATATTGGGTGGATGTCCCTCGGCACGGGCTCAACCTTTACACCTTTCCGGCCTGCCTAATTTAGACAGGGGGTGTCGAGTGGTTCCTGTATAGGGATTACACCCAGCTTCATCAAGAATCTTAATTCCCGGCTCAGTTGACGAAACCCTGAAGATCTGTGCAATAAAGTGTGCTTCAATTAATTCGTCTCTGGTATTGTGAATTCCGAGTTCAAGTAGTTTTACCGTGCTAGCGGATTGTGGAATACAGAGTATTCTTTTGACGCCGGACCTGATGAGCGTGTCTAGTTTGTTCTTTTCGATTTTGCTTCATTTGAGGTACGGTGCCGTGTAAGTAATATGACTGATGAAGAAATCTTGGAAGACCCTGAATAGGTTGTGCTCCTTGAGTTCCCCCCTTTTGCTTGCGATTCTAGTGATGAGTCTTAGTATATTTTTCGCCTGCGAGCCTAGCTTGTTTAGAGCTTCTGCATTACACCCTTTGGCGTTGATTAAAAGTCCTAAAATTTCAATGGAGTTCACCCTCGGGATGGGGTGCGTGCCTTTCTCGTGTTGTAATTTTGACTGGCAGTGTTTCCAGAGGCTCGAGGTTCCTAACGCCCTGCCTAGACTGTCTGTAGGGGAGGAATTCGGATTTGGTCGGTGACAGCTTGAGACCCGTGCTTGTAAGAAATTCTTCCGTTACACCTATGGCCGCCTAGAGAGATCGCTCTAGATCGGCTAGAGGTCCCCCAGGAGACCAGGTTGTGGTATCGCCTGCATACATCGCGTGGCCTATTTTTGGAAGTGCGGCCAGCCTTTCGGAGAGTTTATGCATGGCGATATTAAATAGTAGCGGGGATAGGACCGAGTCCTGAGGGGTTCCGCAGTTGCCCAGTTCGTAATGACCGCCCGAGATCGTGCCCAGTCGAAGGAAAACTTTCTTTTCCGATAGGAATGAGAGAGTGAAATTAAATTATTTCCGCCCTAGGCTGAGATAGGAAATTTCGTTCAAGATGTGTTCGTGAGCCACCTTATCAAAGGCCTTAGCGAGGTCGAGCGTAATGATACCTCGTACGTCCCGCGTGTCGTTGTCGAATATGAATATTTTCAGGAGGAGCATTGCATCCTGTGTGGAGAGTCCCCTTATAAACCCGTTTAGATTATGCCTAAAGATTTCGTGGTTTTCTACGTATTCAATGATTCGATTGTGAACTGCATGTTCGGTCACTTTGCAAATGCACGATGTTAGAGAAATGGGACGCAGGTTATTTATGTGCGGAGGTTTATCCGGTTTGGGGATGAGCACCACCTTTGCGGTGCGCCATTCCGACAGGACCTGCCCGGAGCTCCACACCTCGTTTATCTCTGCCGCTAGGATTTCGATGGCCAAGTCGTCCAGGTTCCGGAGGAGCTTGTTGATGATCCTGTCTGGCCCCGGGGCGGATCTCCCATTTAAGTTGAAAACTAGGTGTCTGGTTTCTGAAACTGTAAAAAGTTGGTCTACTTCTGGCCTGTCTAGCCCCGCGTAACCCACTCTCGCGTTTATGCTTTGCGAATCTTCTTCCTTGACGAGTAGGTAAGTTCGCGCCAGGTCGTTGACAATTGCGTCGTTTGTGAGGCCCGAGGCGACCTGCTTATGTATGAGCCTATCGACGGCGACATTTAAAACATTCCTGCACTGTTTGTCGTTGAGGAGGCTTTTAAGCAGATTTCACTCACTACCTTTTGTCATGCGACCGTCTGTTTCGTGGCACGTCTCGTCCCACTTTTGCAGGGCCAGTTGTCTGGAATACAACTCTATTTCCTTGCCTAGTGACGTTTGTTTTGCTCGTAGTTGGCGATTTAATTTCTGCATTTTCCACCTCTCTCCAAGAGCGTGTTTAGCCCTCCAGGAGATGCGCTAACCACGAGTCCATTTCGGTGACTTCAAGTTCTGTGTTGATTTCGTTGGTCGCGTTTTTGACGGCCTGTTTAAGATTGGCAATTAGATCTTTAAAGGATTCGCTTCAGGGGGCCGTTTCGGCTCGAATTTTATGGAAAAGATCCCAATCGACGTATTCGTATTTGAAAGCTTGGTGCCACAGCTATTTTTGTCAACAGCATGATATTTGGAGAACTCTCTTGCCAGCAAGATAATGTCCTACCGCAGCGCTAAAACTTCCAGAAAACTGAAGTTTTTCGACACCCGTACGTGCTGAGCGCTGCTGACAGTTCTGCATTCACGTTCACGTTTTCAGAGTGGTACAGCAATGACTCCCTGGTATACATGAACTCTCGAAAAATGTGTGCCTGTACGGCACGGTGATCCTTTTTTGTGACGGCAACGTAGTACTCTCGGACGCTGCTAATAAATTCACGGCCTTTCACGCCAGTGTCAAGCACGCAGTCGTTGCAAATGCCTAATTCCCCTGATTTAGCAGAGCGTGCGGACGCACGGCAAGTTGACGGTACGCGTAATGCAAAATGGTGGAATACGTATCAGTTTGCTAAATTATTGCTGGCAGTTGGTCTGATTTCTTTCTTCAAGAACAGCAGCCTAATGGTCAGGCTGTGCGAGGAGTTTGTGATAGAGAACGCGTTCACCATTTTTTTCCGCGAATCTACACTTGCAATCACAGCACGGTCAAGTGATCACCAGTAAAGTACCTGAAATTCAGTTCTTCTTTCTTATGAATGGGAATCGGCAATACTTTTTTTTTTACTGGAGAGTGTTGTTGAAAATTTATCGCATTAATTCCAAACTTCGGAATCCTACTAAAACAGCATTGTCTAGATGTCAGTTTCGCGTACAACGACATGCGAACTGTGCCGGCATTTTCGCTTCTTGACCGAAACTGCAACGTAACAAGGCGTTGTCCCATGAAACTGAACAGAGGATCATCTCATAAGTTTGATAACGAGGATAACAACTAAAGAGAGCGACATTTGTTGACCATCGATCAAAAAAATAAATAAATGAAGAAAGGAAGAAGCCGGTATAAGCAAAAAAAAAATGAATGCGTGAACTTCACTACAACTATAAACTCGTCACGACGCGATCAAATCATATGTGATTCGCTGGCTGCTAGCTTCAGTAGTAACAAATGTGTCGAAACCTTTGTAAACGATGGGCGCATAATCTTCGTCCGCGCAGCAACAACAGTGCTTTCTAGCGAAATTTTCTGAGAGCGATCAGTTAGCAATTTGACGTGCGCTTGTTGGCCATCGATCAAGTAAATCCCTCAACCACAGACCTCCCGTCTAACAATACTACTTCTGACAACAATCGATAACTACGGGCAGCAAACGAAGGATGAAAGACGAATAGAGAAAAAAAATTATGGTGTTTAACGTGCCAAGACCACTTTCTGATTATGAGGCACGCCGTAGAGGAGGACTCCGGAAATTTCGACCACCTGGGGTTTCTTAACGTGCACCTAAATCTAAGTACACGGGTGTTTTGGCATTTCGCCCCCATCGAAATGCGGTCGCCGTGACCGGGATTTGATCCCGCGACCTCGTGCTCAGCAGCCCACCACCATAGCCACTGAGCAACCACGGCGGGTGACGAATAGAAGTCCTTGTCCTGTGTAGTTCTTTGTTTCGTCCACCTTGCGCTATCCGAAGGTATGTACCATCAAGGCGGATTACAATGCTTGTTACGATAACAGTCATGTCCAGATGTATTGTGGTAGGGAATGCACCCGAGAATGAAATCGTACGCCCCTTCGTACTCGTGGCCAAAATCACACTCTGAAGAGCAGCAGCCATCGGCACGTTCGCTCGTCAACGTGTCGCGTAAATTGAAAGATGGCGCGGAAAGGGTACCGTGACGCGGCACGACTCTCACCGTGGTAGGACGCCCGGTGCAGGAAGCGTCCTGGAGGCGGGCTCGACCCCCTCAGCAAAGCGGGCGGGCTTCCGGGCGCCAATCCCGCGACGGCCATGGCCGGCAGGGGCGCCTGGCGCAGCGAGGCGGCGATCCTGTGCATAGTTGGGTGCAGCGAAGACGATGACGAGGGCTCGGTGCCCGCTCGCAGCAGGCCCGACGAGCCCGGCCGGAACAGCGGCGGCGTGTCGTGCGAGCTCGAGCTGCAGCTCAGGATGGGTCGCTCGTGGCTGTCCTGCTTGCTGAGGCACGGCAGCCGGAAGCTGCCCGCGCGCACCGCGCCCACCAGGCCTCGGCGCGGGGGCGGAGTGGGCGCGCGGCCGACAGCGCCGTCTTCCTCTTCGCCGCTTGTACTTTTGTTCCGCAGTGTGTGTTTTGTTTGTTTTTGCCCATCCGAGCGGAGAGGAGGGGAGGGAGGGAAATAGTGGGTTAGGGACGGTGAAGGTTCGTAGACGCGGATTAGATAGTAGGTGAGTTTAATGTGTCACCATATCCACCCGTTCCAGACGTAATTAAACGAGGTAACGAGAGAAATGGAAAGCGAAGTGAGCGGGGTTTGTCGTCATTCAATGTTTACAGTGTTAGGGGTAGCATGTAATATACGGTATGAGGAGCAAGGTTGTGTATGAACGGGAGGAAATGTGTCGGAAGGGTTTGTGTTGGAGCAACACGTATATGTAATTAAGTGGCATGGATACAGGAACGCAGGGCAAGTCAAATTCGAAGCAAACCGCAGTGTAAAATTCGGGTGGCGTTTTTCAACAAGTTTGATTGTTTATACGGCCGCAGGTTGAAGGAAAGAGAATGATGGTGTTAGCATTCGGACGATTTTTTGGTATAGGTGCGACAGGTATTTTACAGTTTTAGTAATGATAATGTGCGAATCGAAAACGAATAATTGTGCGTATAGAAATGAATTGAAGACAATCGCAGATTAAACGTTCCAAACGGGCATAAAGTTTAAAAGTTGAAACAAGACAGTTTCGAAGTGTCAAGTAAACAGTGTTTGTGGATAATTTAGTGCATGTTTTCGTAAGTGGATAGTTTGGTGGGGAGAAAGGGAAAGGAAAGGATGAGGGAGTGAAGTTAGAAGACACACAGTAAGAATTAGGGTGGGGTAGTGACTGACATCACGCTGAGTATGTGACGGAACACAAGCTGTGAGCTTAGGTCAATAAGGATATTTTCACACAGTCCATCAATTCACTGCAATCGGAACAAACTGCACACCACGATAAAGGATCGTTCACACAAGAGAATTACATGATAAAACTTACTCAGTAGTATTTATTAATAAGCCGACGAATTAACTATGTTCAAGAACATGTGGTCGAGTGAATAGCTGCTCGATTCGAGGATGCAGGGTGCTGGCGCAACAATATAAATTTTGTACATATTTAAAGGCGCGTGATAAATGTCTGAAACCTTGCTCCGCGCATCCCTTTGCGTACTGAATTTAGTGATATCCTTTTTCAGCTGATATTTCTGCCCCATATATTCCTCAAGTTAGGTGGCTTGGTAGGCTTTGTTAGTGCTGTCAGTTTGACATTATTACTTGCACTACATTCATGCATGCTCCTGTCATGCCAACCATGATGCCGAGTCGATGCGCTCACCTCTGTGTTAGAAATGCACAAGGTGTATCAGCATAATATCAGCCAGTTATTACATCACACGTGCTGCGTCAGCCAGCTCTCACAGTGCTAAGGACCAAAAAAAAAACACTGAATTAAGCCTAACTGCAACACTGCCGAAGTCACACAGTCTAGAAAAAATTATATGAATTGCATCGTAGTCATGTTTTAACTTGCGAAGGACAGATACTTGGCCCGAAAATATATACCGCATTTATTTCAGAACTTAGTGAAGGAAGGTAGCGTAGGGTGACCTTGTGTCACTACAATTTTTGCGGTATCACACCACACACCAATTAGTAGCTGCTCACATGGAAGGCTGTTGACCTAAACAGACAGCCTTCAGAAGCGATTCTAGCACTCTCCGAAAGAACTTGTTCGGTGCTGTAGCCGTAACTGTTTTTTTTAAAACAAGCTACAAGAACTGTAGTTCTCCGCTATTTATTTTGTTTTCGGTCGAGAACTCGCACTTTGGCATGTGCCATTTGCCAAGTTTTGGTAATTCTTCACAACTTAGACTAGAAGTCTAATCTAATTGATTTCACAACTTAGTCACGCTGGCGTTTGCTCGTAAAGGGTACGATGTGTCTGTTACAGACCGCCTTCAGCACCTTTGGAGATGGTGGTTCATAAGAGTGGGCTTATGAAATTAAAGCAGCGAAAAGGAAAGGGGACAGCGTGGACCATGATTGCTCGCTGGGAACTCTTACTTCCACCATAGGAAACGTGTCTCGGAGTCTGGGCTTCTGCTCGCTGCCACCGAGAGCAGTGAACCACGGGACCTCACCTGAACTGCAGTGTTTTTCATCGATAAGAGAGCTCCGTTGCAAGGTACTCCTTGGCGTAAAATGCTCACTTGTAAGCTCAAAATTTTTGTGGACAGAGGGCAATTCGTGGCGTATTTTGCTTAAGTATGTCATGCTCAAGTATAGTATATGTTGGTTTCATACGGAATGAATCCTGCAGATGCTATCTGCTGTGACGGCTGACAGGAAACATTACTCTTTCGCAATGAGAGACGCTGGCTCCCCTAGCAACAAGAAAATACTAGCCGCAACGGCCGTGGAAAGGGGTGCGTTATCGTCCTCCGCATGACAAACGGCGCCACTGTTCGCATCTATTGAGAAAAAATTTATATAACATCGAATACGGAATATTGTAGAAAACGTCCATGTCTGATCTAATTATGGTGAACCACGTAAGCAGTCAGTAATATATCCAAGCATGTGTTCAACAAAATGCAAGGCGAAGTTGCGTAAAATCTGAGAATTACCTAGTAAGTGACTTAGCTAAAAGCACTTGTTGTAACGGCCTGCCTCATCTACGCGACATTCGTTATACTTGCCCAACATCCGTACACTTAAGAATTCACCGGGACATACACCACCGCATTGGAGTATACGAGCAGATTATAAGGGTGTTGGATCGTGATATTATTGATGAGGAATCGCCGAGCAGCCTTAAGTAACAGGTGTACAAATATTATCTTAAACGACGGAACGTTCGTCGTTCCCCGCTGGTCGGTAGAACAGAGGAGAGGCGTTAAATTGAGACACGGCCAACACTAGTGGTTTATAGGTTTACAGCCGTTCCTCGAAAGCACAGCCCCACTGCGATTTGGTGCTTGCACAAGTGACGGGATGGTTTTAAATTCTTGTATGTCAAGACTGCTTTGTGCCTACCTAAAAGTGTTCAATACTGACTCGGTTTCGGCAGACAAAAAGTAAGTGCGTTTTCGCACGGACATTAGCAGCATTGTATAATGCAGTCGTCTGTGAGATTGATCGCTTACACAGCGAGTGAAAAGGAACCAATGCTTGCTGTACGCATATTAGCCGCAGGCGCCAGTGTTTGTCTAGAGACTCCGCATTTTGTGGCCTCGCTGAGAGCTGTAGCGCAATGCCTGGACACCACGTCGCTTCTTTGAGAACGGTCAAATGGATGTGCATGTGCTAGATTTACGTGCCCGATACATCACCGTCAAGGGAGGCCAGAATTACAGCAATCGAGTGGGCACTTATGGCGCAGTACACTATTCAAAGGTTATCATGTGTCATAAGTTCATATCTAGAAGCACCTAACGTGATAGGTTTTTTAAATGGCGTCACATTTTTCGTTACCCACATCATTTCATGAAAGGAGCGTGGATTTCTTATTTCTATCGAAAAGGCGTCTTGGTCATATTGAAAGCGGATATGAAGCTACTTTTCGTGACTGCGCCAGATAAACTAACGTGGCTACAGCTGAATTGGAGCACCTCAGCTCTGTGCGGGCAGCATTGGTAACGAGACATCCTGGTGAAACCGGTGCGCCGTGCGGCGCCGCAGTTTCGTTCTTTTAGTCCACCTGAGTGGCGCCTAAAGGACACTGCGCGCCGGCGCACGCAGCGGCGCGTGAAAAGGGCGCGCTCGCGAGGCCAGAGGCAGCAACGTACTGGGGTTGACAGAAGTAGAAGTCCGGCTGAAACGAGGCCCTGGCGCCGAACGCCGGCGACCCGCTGCTCGTGGTCGTGGACGGCTGCCGCGCCGAGCGCGATCGCCGCAGCGAGCGCAGCGGGATGGTCTCGGCAGCCCTGCGGGCGTCGTCGTCATCGTCTTCGCCGTACAGCGAGCTGCTGCCGGCGCACGAGCTTCCCGCAGCCGACGAACCACCCGGCGCCACGTGCAGCGGCGAGCTGCTGGGCGACACCGACGGCGCCTGTCGCGTCGTGGCCGACGGCGACGACGACGGCGCCCCGCACTGGTCGGGGTCCTCGGTCGACGAGCTGCGCGTGCGTGGCATTCGTGTGCACCGCCGCGGAACGCCCGAGCAGGGACTGCTCAGCTAGCTCACACGAAAGTTCCTAAAAATCATGCCGACCTTCTGCAGACAATCCCTCGCACCGACTACGATAGGCGAGAAGAGTAGCCTCGCTATGTTACCTGTTTCCTAGGAGCGTCTATGCAACTTATATTGCACCAAAAGGGCAAGCATTCGTGTTTAAAGAAGAAGTTTTGGCATGTTGGTAAACAACATTTAAGTTTACAAAACACACAGGGAAAATATGACAAACGTTGGGAAAGCCTACCTTTGCATGCGTCTGTCGTACTGTACCTGCGTTTCTTGTGCGTTAAAAGACAAAGAATCGATATGTTGCCAGCATAGATAATAAATAGGCAATTGGTATACTACCTAAGCCCGTTATTTTGCTCCTTCTTTTGTAGCTTACATTATTTAGCTTTCGTGCACGCAGCCTACAGGTGAAAACTGCATGCCGAGTTATTTCAAGGCATTCTTTATTCAGTAGCTGGCATTAATATCCTTTATTGAGCTAAAAAGCAACGCCTTTACTTAGGCAAAAGCTTGGGCGCATTTTTTAAGGTCACTTATTGATGTTCCCTTGTGTCAAAGGTTTCCGGATGACGGCGGAACAGCGAACAAGTTCGTGAACGATCACAAGAGCAATAAATCGACCAAAGCTGGTTTCATTGCTGCCAGTGGAAGGTTTTCGTTTCCATCTTTATATTTCATTCATTCTAGACGAGAAAAACACTACGCCCTATGCTTGGCTTTAAAAACAGCCTTTACGTCTTCCTGCTTTATTAGGCGCCGATCTGTTACCCATTCAGCCTTCCTCATCGGTGGTACCGGGATGTGCATTAAAGAAGCCAAGTTGTTTTTTTTTTTTAACTGTGAAGTATTTTTTTCGTGAGCGCGTCACATTACCTACAAAATGCGCAGAAGTGCAAATTAACTCTATAATGTTAATGAATTAGTCAACGTTGCCCTGTAGGTTATTGCTTCTGCGCATTGTGTGCATTAGGTCATCATAGAAAGGTAGGTCAGTACATGTCGTAGAAAATGGAAACCAGACTCTTCTTTCAACTTTGAGCGGAAGCCACAACAGCACGCTTGATAAAGCCTAAAATTTATGTTTATTTTCGCACGTGTAGCCTTTCTACGCACCGGAAAAGCCTATAAAACTTCTCAACCAGATGTTAGTTTAGTGTAGAATGCAGAGGAATGCTTGTTCTTTTTTTATCAATACAAGCTATCAGTTTTCTAATTTCTCCTAAAGGACACCTGCTGATGGAAGGTGAAATGATTCACACATTATAAGAAAACAGAGACACGCACACACAATCGTTTTAAGAGCACAGCTCAGACGCCCGTTCCTGTGTTGAGCTTCGACGTGCATCGGCGTCGTAGCTCGTAACCGAGCGAACGAACACAGCGAAAGATGAAAGCGAACGCGGAGCGCAGCGGGAGATGAAAGAAGAAAGCGTGACGAGAAAAGTGGAGGAGAAGGCTATGGTGAAAGCATGAGGCGGAAAGTAAATGAGGAGCGGAGGGGAGACAGCCTGCGCATGCGCTGAGTTGCCGGCGGCGACGGCATCCACAGCTGCGAGGGCGATTTCATCTGGGCTTCTGAGGGGGGCCAGGGTGGCGTGGGGTGGGGGGGATTACGCTCGTCCGCGGCGTCAGCCGCTGAGGTCATTCCGCTGTACCAGGGTATGCAACGGTGACAACTGCTCCTGCAAGAGGCGATGGCGTGCGTCTACGAGTAAGGGACGAAGTGAAACACCCTTGGATCTTGTAGCCACTGACACTGGTGCCACGATTTTCCCGCGACAAAGGGCCCCTCTCGTCGTTGGTGGAAAGAAGGCGTGAAAAGAAAAGCTTAGTGCTTGCCGCACAAGACGGGTTGTGCGGCGACTATGGCTGAGATATGGCGCCAGAGTAGCGCGCGTCGTCTGTATGGAAGCAAAGTGCTGCATGAGGGGAGGTCTGTTTGCGGCGGCTGCTGTGAATCGCGCCCAAGCGCCACCCACGCGCGTCGCTCGCGACCTTCCAATTAGCAAAGCAGTCACGCCACACTTCACTCCGTTTGCAGTGTGCCGCACGAAACAGATCGTCCGCGCGAGCTGCGCTACTCACAGCTACTATATAAACCGTATACAAATGTAATCATACTACAAAATATTGACACGTATAGAGCTGTGCTCAAATTACACATTAGGTAGTATCATAATCGCCACTGAAAGTTTTTGTTCACAAACAGTGTTCATTTCTGTTGTGTGAATCATTGCACCTTACATCAGCAAGTAGGCTATAGAAACTCAACTCATCTTCAACGTTAGCACGGAAAGCAGTCACGACGATTATAAAGCGGCGTCGCCACCTGTTTGTGTTTAACTCTCGAAAGCCTAAACATAAATTTACAACAAGGAAAATTATAACTTCCTGTTCATCATTGTATCTTACCGTGCAGAACACATTTGTACCAAACAGATAATGCAATGGCCTTTGAGCTATGAACTGATTAGTACAGTAATTCCTCATTGTCGGAACAATCCGCAACTGAAGCTTAGCCATAGCGTATCAAGAACGCTACTATGGACTCTTCGTTAAGTCCCCCGCGCTGGAATTGGTATTTGGATTTATGAATATCATATGAAAATAATGTGTTGGGCTTTGTGAGGCGAAATCCTTCTTTGCATACCAAGCCTCAGTTCACGCAGAGACCAACTCCGTTTAACAAATTTTCCTGGGTGAAAGCCCCCTAGCGGGGTTTGAAATACGGCGAGTTGGTAGTCTGTAGTAAACTTGCAAAAGCGTTTTACACACACGACATAAGCAAAGGGTAGATAAAGAGCGCCGTGTTTGTTTTACCTGTTTTTTTCCCTATGCCCTAGGTGCAAAACGCTCTCTTGCAAGTTCACTATGACTAATTACATAGTTCACGTAATTCACGGCTGAAAGGAGAACACTCAAATGTACGAGAGGACGCTGGGCAGTTAGGCTAACAATCAATATAGACGCCATATCGTACGTGCAGAACAAGCGCGAAACAACTTGAGATGTGCAAGGAGAGAGTTGTAGAGGCTTACGCGCATGCAGGAGGAGAGTGGGCACGAAAGGAGGGCGTTCGTGTGGAGCTGCAGAAGGCGCAAGAAACAATCAATACGCTGGCGACGGACGTACGTGCACGAGGAAAGCGCAGATCACGTGCCGTATGAAGATCATAGGAAATTTTCACAGGCAGCCAGCATCATTACGGCCACAATGCATACAGATGGAGATAGAATAATGGGAAAATGAGACATCCACCCAAACGTAGCAAATTGCTACAAGGGAAACCTATACGGGTTCCTCGAAACAATCTTTCTGCTTTCTGCTTTTCTTTCGAGGAACCCGTATGGGTTTCCGTTGTAGCAATTTGCTAAGTTTGGGCGGGTGTCTCATTTTCCCTTTATTAATTTCTTCTCTCCTCCTTGCGGGCTTCCGCTTAACTATTACGTCAGATGAAAATAGAGAAGTAAATAAGCGAGATCATCAATAAGATAACCCGACCAAAGCACCTATGGACACACGGTATGGTACAGCGCCAATCTGCAGGCTATTTAACTTATACTGCTTTTAATAGTGTAAAAATGGTCCATGGCATGAATAAAAACATTCTATACAATTATGACATACATGCGTACAGGCAGGCGGGCTGGCTCTAATAGTGTTTACGCCAAAACGCATGCTTGAATGTTCGTGAAAGAATTACATGCTTCCATGCAAACGACGAACACAATACCCATTAATCGCCCTTTCTTTTTCGCTGGCATGCAAACCTTCAAACATGGCTAAATTATTTTTGGTTCTCTAAAAGCGTGACGATGAAAACGTTCCTATATGAGCCTAACTGCCATATTAATCAGAAAATTTAGATAAACAAAAATAAAGCATTTCAGTCGTTGACGGCATATTTCGCACATGCAGCAAGTGTTCCTTGAATCACGATGGCAGTCACTTGCGGCGAATTTGTTTTTGGCACTTCAATATTCATCTTTATCAGGACTGGGCATCCCTTTTACAACGTGCACCCCCCCCCCCAAAAAAAAACAAGGCAAACCTCAAAAGTGCAGGTGTGCACTTTCTTTCTGCTTCTGACAGTATTGCTTCGAACACCTATACACAATCTCTTAAAGCCACTACACTGCACCTGGCCACTCAAGACGTCACGTGACAGACTCACCCGACTGTTAATTAAAGATAGGCACGCCAAGTGGAGCTTCAATTCATCGGGAACGCTGCTAAATGATCTGGATCTGTATATCTTTCTGCTTTATTTTCTCTGGTGCGAATAGCACTAGTATTTCAGGAAGGAAAACATTCATCGCCTATCAAAATATGTATGTCAAGGATTTATTTTTCTTTACTGTCAAAGGCACGAGACAGTACGTGACAATATATGTCAGTGAGAGGCAGCCTAATAGAAGTCTTCATGCAGAATAGCTTTTCAGGTTCTATGTGATCTTGCACAGGAATCAAGGGGGCCTATCAGGGATAAATGAAGAGAGTGCGTTGGACGAGAAGAAATTTATACTCTCCCATCCGCGTCGACTGTACACTGTTCAAGAACGTTACCGAATAAGCAATGTAGGACACGACGTTTTCGTGCATAACTTCAGGCACACAATGCACGCTTTGGTGAGAAACACTGGAGCAGGTAAAAGGAACAAGAGAAGGAAATAAGGAAAAGAAGGGTGAAAGAAGTGGCAAGGAAATGTAGTTTCCTAGTCCTATAATATATATAAGACTGGGAAACTAGACAGTGAGCCATAGGCAGAGCTTGCGAAAGAAAATAATACCAGCAGGACAGCCAGAGGAGCTCGAGCACTTTGTCACGAGCTCGCACGACGTGCCTCCGCCATGGAAAGAGAAAGATAAACGTGTAGAGAGAGAGAGAGAGATAACAGAGAAAGCACAAACAAAATAAGAGCGATAGTCCAATTCGACAAAGCTGGCCGTGCACGTCTGCATCCACTCGCAATAAAGACGTTCAGTGGTCACACAGCAATGGTTTATGGGGCATGGCCACCACTCTACACGCATATATATATATATATATATATATATATATAGTTACGTGGTACCCTGCAATGCTCGACTCCACCAAGCACACTTCCTTTTGCTTATGCTCATAAATGAACGAAATCTAAAATGCACAGGGTGACAATGATCACTAATGTAGGCATGGTCAATTCATTGAACTTGTAGGCGCGTACGATTTAGGACATAGAAGCCCCCAGAACTTGCCGCGTAGTCTTACTTGCAGTTTACTCCTCAGGGATGTCACATAACAAAACGTGTGTCACTGTAAAGCCACCCGCCAATTACTACTGCCAGCCTGTCAATGTTCATTGCGCTCATTACTGAGTACGTGCGGGACCTATAGTAAGCACAGGGCACGATGCAATATCACGTGACCGTTCCGAATCGTAATGGTCCATTGCTCTCAAGCTCTCAAGCGCAAGCGTGCCAGCACTCAGATTACGTATATAATGAGTACCAATTCCTAACCGACCATCGGTACATGCATACTTGCCGTTTTTCTAATCACTAATACGGACTTACGTCTCTCGTGACATGCTTTCAGAGGTACGGTTGCATTACACTGCAGCCACATTGCTTGCTACATGCGGTGTCTTCCAGATGGCACGATGTCTGAAAACTTAGAACCATGATTTTGCGCCAGCGGACCCAGGCTCATCCATTCCAAGAGCAGTCAGGTATGAGAAGCGACGCCTAACATTTTGTGTTTTTTTTTTTCAGCGTTCGATATGAAATGAAAACAAGAACTCAAATGGCATATGTAAAAGCGTGATACGAAATTGCCTAGGCTCGCAACGTGAGATGGGTAAATCAATCTTTCGCAAGATAAACGTTACACCGTGAAAGCTAAGGTACGAGAGGTTGCTGAACTTATGGTGCCGAATAAAGTGGAAATTAAGAGAATCCCTACATCACAGGGTGAAGATTGAGGAGCCATTCTGAGGCGTATTCGCGAGGCTATCGAGTACACTATCTTAGCCACTGATATCGTCACGGCTCGCCGTGTTGCCTTAGGTCAAATGAAAAGAGCATCATTGCTCGCTTCTGCTCACGCGATAAGAAAAATGAGCTCATCAGGAAGGCGGCGAGGGCTAGGCTTTGCACTGACAACATTGGTTTTACTGGCGGTCCTAACATTCCAATCTATGTGAATGACCACTTTCCCATTGACAACAAGAAGGGTGTAGGATTCGGCTTGTTGGTAAAACATGCCTTAAAGTTTGAATAATAGCGCAAGGACAGCAGAGGGGAAGAAGGGAGAACAGAGCGCTCTGTTCTCCCTTGTGTTCCCTCTGCCGTCCTTGCACCGTTATTGAAACTGTAAAGACAACAAGAAAGTGTTCTGGAAGGCACTGGCACTCAACATGGAATATAAATGGAAATACTTAGGGACAGAAAACTGCCATGCAAAAGCCCGCAGAACTGATGACTGCAGGTCATCTTCAAGAACTTCAATTTATGTTGTTTGAAGGTGCTGACACCCTTAACTTTTATTCCTGAACTAAAGCTTGGAATTTGATCATTTCCCGCTAGCAACGATTCTACTTTTCTTGGCATACACGTCTCGGCTCTAACCGTACATTTCGCTGCCACTTCCATCATCTCAAGCAGAAGACTGCGTTTGGTATGCGCACATTAATCAAAGGTCGCCCCTTTTTTTTCGTCATGAGGCTCCGCAAGCGTTGTATTTTGCTTTCATTCATAGTCACATTATTTACGGTATAGTTTTATGCGGCAACGCAAACGCTTGTCACTTATCATGAGTACAACACATTCAAAATCAGTCAATACGCATTATCACGGCTAGTTCCATGCAATCCAATGCCTCTTTGTTACTTCGCTTGTACGACATCATGTCTATTAATAGTTTCTTCCAGTTTAACATAGTCGTCTTACTGCTCAAATTGTTTCATAATAACCTTATGCTTGCGATTATTGCAGTTGGGTTTCGGCAGAATGAAAATGTAACCAGATTTGCGGCTAATAACAATTTCCTGTTATTGATGTTTCATACCAATTACGGCAAGATCATCTGCATTCGCTACAATTTCTCTGTATTAATAATTACCATCAACTACAAAATCCTGTACTTTTCTTAAAATGTTTAAAAGTTACCGTAAGTATCATTTACTGTGAGAACTGTACAATGATCCTTCCGGTGTATCTTACACTTCTCTCTGACATGTCACCTTTTCTGTTTAATTCATGTTGTTTTGAGCCAGCCTTGTTCCCGGCTTTATTTTATGCTGTGTGTTTCATGCTTGCTTGATTTGAAATTAAAGTAACTGTCTAATAATGTATTTAATATCTCGATGGTATTTGATAATAGCGTTCATTTTCAGTGTGTAGATATCACCATGAATGTTGTATTATTCACCGAAGGTCCCTTTACAGTTCTTTCACTTTGCAACTCTCGTCTGTATATTTCTGATGGTGTAATTACGTTTTTGTAACCAACAAATCTGAATCTGATAAATATGGAGCTTTCCTCAGGAAGCAATTTAGCTTCCTATGAATAATATTGCTGTGCGCTGTGACAAATTTGTCAGTATTCAATTGCGCAGAGTCAGTTACCTATGTTTTAAGCTTATCCTTATTTCTTAAATTCAAAATGAACATGCCCACACCTCCAGAATAATTGAATGTGGAAGAGCGTAGGACCATAATTAAATTGATGTTTTTCTAAAGAAAAAATGTCAAGGAGATCCCAGAAGAATTGTCACACACGATGAGCGACAGTGGCTCTTCATTATGCTACAGTTCAACCTTAGGTCGTCGATTTTAGAACTGGTCATTTCAGTGTTGGAAGTGAGAACCCCATAGAAATGTTAGTTTCTGTTCGCAAATGTGTGATCATTGAGGACCACCGAATATTAGCAAAAGGTATTGCTACATACTTCAAAATATTACGTGAGAAAGTTGGTGCAATCACCCATTAAAATATTAATTGAAATTAGAAACCTTGGAGCAAAGTGGATCCGGAACTTTTGACAACTGAACAAAAGAAGGAACATGTGGGGATGTTTAGGGATGTTTTAAGAATATTAGGCAAGAACTTAGTCCAATTTCCTAGAAAAACTGGTGACTGGTAATGAGACATGAACCTACTTTGTGATCCCGAGACAAAGGGACAGCCTAAATAATGGAGGCACAGTAGTTTCGCCAGGTCACTGAAGTACTGCAGATGGAGTTCGGTGGTGTAGCAATGCAAGTAGCAACACTTTTGTGGGATAAGAAGGGAGTGCTGTTTGTGCAATTCTTACAGATGGCTTCAGCCAATAATGCTGAATATTACTATGCTGTAAAGACGACGTTGAGGGTAAGTATTTAAAAAATGTGAAGAAAAGCTCACTGAAGGTATCATCCTCTTGCATGGCACTGCCTCGTCATACTCTACAGGAAAGAGAATAGTAAGACTGATTTCCTTAGTTTTTCAAAAGATCCTGCAATCACATTTCTGGCGACGTTCCGATTTCTATGTGCCTTCTTTTTCGTGCGCGTTCTTAGCGCTGCCCCTGCCTGAATATGAATAACTAACAGCTGATGTTTTCACGTTAATAGCCATCCACCATATTCACCCAAGCTCGCTTATTCATCGTCGTCAACATCATCAGCCTATGTGTCCACACCAGGACGAAAGCCTCTCCCTGCGATTTACAATTATCTCTGCCCTGCGCCAACCTATTCCAACTAGCTTCCGCAAATTTCCTAATTTCATCGGCCCATCTAGTCTACTGCCGTCCTCCCCTGCGCTTTCCTTCTCTTGGTACCCATTCTGTAACCCTACTGGTGCAACGGTTATCTAACCTGCGCATTACAAGACCTGACCAGCTCAATTTTTTTTTCTTAATGTCAATTGGAATATAAACTAAACCCGTTTGCTCTCTGATCCAAACCGTTCTCTCTATGTCTTTTAACGTTACGCCTACCATTTTTCGTTCCATTGCTCTTCGTGCGGTCCTGAACTTGTTCTCAAGCTTCTTTGTCAGTCTCCAAGTCGCCGCACAATATGTCAGCACCAGTAAAATGCAGATTGTACACCTTTGTTTTCAATGATTATAGTAACCTTCAAGTCAGGAGCTGACGATGTTTGCCGTATGCGCTCCAAACCATTCTTATTCTCTGAATTTCCTCCTCATGATGAGAGTTGCCTGTGATTAATTGACCTATGTAAACGTACTCCTTCATAGACTCTAGAGGTTGACTTACGATCCTGAACTCGTGTTCCCTTGCCCGGCTATTGATCATTATCTTTTCTTCTGCATACGAATCTTCAACCACACTCTCTCTGTTAAAGGGCCCCTGAAACGGTTCGGACAAATTTTCTAGGCGCGTAGGGTACAGCTTAAGTAGAACATTCGCACCACAATTTAAGTGAAGCGTTACGTATTAATGGAGCTGCAAGCGATTAGAAGTTACCCTCCTCCCTAGCTATGCTTTTCCTCCTCAACTCGCTCGCTGAGCGAGCGGCGCTAAGCTCCACCTTCACTGGTTCAGCGTCACGATGCGACGTCACATCGTTCACTTCCGGTAGTTTTGGAGCACGCCCCCTCCCGCGCGAGACCTCTCCGCTAGCCTCTTGGCCGTCGACCGAGAGCTATCGAAGCAGCGTGCGTTGCGAGCATTCTGTGGTAGCGCCGAACGTGTCCGGTATTCCGGTAACCACAGGCAAGCTGGTCATTTCGGCAGATGACTGGAGGCATAAACTCAAGCTGATGAAGGAACTTTAGCGTAGACGTACGTGAGCAGCCTGATCGGTCTGCACGGTCCAGACACTTCCTGGCGCAGCGCTTAATCAGTCAAACAAAGCGCTAATATTGCTCTAACCAAGTGTAACACATTTTAAACATTTATAAAAACAACGTGTTGATGATCACACTCCTGCGAAAAATACACACCAGCAGCAAAGAAGAATACACTTCGTTGCTGCTACTGTGTATGGTTGAGCTCTGTGCCACCAGGTGGCTGCACCATGCAGACCATTCACATTTGCCCTTCTGCTCATATCGTGGCTCATCCCGGCACAATCAAGCGTCCAGACCCTGTCCCCTTGCGCTTGCGTTTGCGTTTGCCCCAATACCGGACTCGCGAAAAGCTATTGCGTTAGTAATCTTCCGGTGTAAAGTGACGGCCACAAACGCGAAAATCCTGGCGCCGATCGGATACCGGCAGTCCGATGCGCAGCAGCCACTTTGCTTGTATACTGCCTTGCAGAGGGACACGATGTCGCAGCTTGACATATTGCCAGTCGCTAGGTTTGCAGTCCACAAGGCAACAAAGTCGAAACATAGTGCTCGCGAAAAGACTGAGACCGACTCTGACCGCGAAGCTCTCGTCAAAATGGAGTACGTTGTAACACAAGCAGACGACACTTGCTGTGTGCCGGAAGTGCTGAAGTGTACTGAAAAATTGTTCTTGTGCATTCTCTTTATGTTATTTTCTTTTTATAAAAACAAATGAACTAACATTCCAACTATTACGAAGATTATTTGTTCACCATAAAGTTGGAAAAATTATCAATCACGCGGCCTGGTCAGCCAATCGGATAGCTCACCCCACTGACGTCATATGGGTGATTTCCGTCATATGGGTAGGGGCGGCTTAAAATTCCGCCGAGCAGCGTGCTGCGATCGGCAGCGATGTGCATTTTTAAAACCTTATAATAAATTACACGCTTTACGCATAGCACTTAGATGTGTCAATTAATGATCAGAAGGACCTACTCTAACGACTCAGTACGTTTGTAGAAAATCTTCAAAATCGTTTCAGGGTCCCTTAAAGATTTGTTGTAACTGGTCCGCAGTGTTGCTGAATAGTACCATGTTATCTGCAAAGCGAAGGTTGCTGAGATATTCGCCGTCGATCTATACTCCTAAACCTTCCTAGTTTAATAGCTTGAATACTTCTTCCGAGCACCAGTGAATAGAATTGGAGAGATTGTGTTTCCTTTTCTGACCCCCTTCTTTATAGGTATCTTCCTACTTTTCTTGTGTATAATGAAGTTAGCTGTGGAATCTCTGTAGATATTTTGTAAGACATTTACGTAAGCTGTCTGTACTCTTTGATTACGTAATGCCTTTATGACTGCTGGTATCTCTACTGAATCAAATGCCCTTTCGCAATCTATGAAAGCTATATAGAGAGGCTGATTGTACTCTTCGGATTTCTCGATTACCGAGATTAATGACATGGAAGTGATCCATTCTAGGGTATCCCTTCCTGACCCGAGCCTGTTCCCTTCGGTAACTAAGATCCAACGTTGCCCTTATTCTATTGCAAATTATCTTGGTGAATATTTTATATAATTCTGGGAGTAAGCCCATGGGCCTATAATTTTTCAATTCTTTAACGTCTCACTTTTTTGGATTACTATAAATACACTTTTCCAATTTTCTGTGACCCTTGAAGTCGACAAACACTTCGTATAGAGGGCCGCCAGTTTTTCAAGCATTATGTGCCTTCTATCTTTGAATAAATCGACTGTTATTCCATCTTCTCCTGTCGCTCTTCCCCGATTCATGTCTTGCAAGGCCCTTCTGACCTGATCGCTAGTTATAGGAGGATTCTGCAACCTGTTCACTACTCTGTCGAATGGAGATATCGTGGCTCCTCTGGGTACTGTACAGGTCAGTATAGAATTATTCGGCTGCTTTTACTAAACCTTCGAGATTGGTGATATTACCCTGCTTATTTTTCAGTGCGTGCATCTTGGTATGTCCTATGCTAAGTTTCCTTGTCACTGATTTCAGGCTGTCTCCATTATTTACGGCTTCTTTAGCCTTTCTTTATAATTTCGAATATCCCTTATTTTCGCCTTGTTGATCAGTTTTAACAGTTCCGCGAATTCTACCTTATCTCTTGAGTTGGACACTTTCATTCTTTGTTGTTGTTTTATTAGGTCATTTGTTACTTAGGAGAGCTTTGCTACTGGTTGCCTTGGTGCCTTACCTCCCACTTCGACTCCTGCTTCTGAAGCCTACCTAGTTAAGGTTTCATTGATTGCTTCTATGTCATCTTCATCGCTCTGTTCTAAGGCTGCATATTTGTTTGGAAGTAACAATCTGAATTGGTCTGCTTTTACTGTTACTGCGTCTAGGTTGGCCTGTTTCTTCGTGACCAATTTTACTCTTTCTCTCTTCAAATTGAGGTGAATCCTAGCCCTCACTAGCCTATGATCCCTGCACTTTACCCTACCTATCACTTCTACATCCTGCACTATGCTGGGATCGGCAGAGAGTGTGAAGCCAATTTCATTTCTTGTTTCACCATTAGGGCTTTCCTATGTCCACTTTCTGTTGGTACGCTTCCTGAAAAAGGTGTTCATTATTCGCAGCTTATTCCTTTCTGCGAATTCTACCAGCATCTCTCCTGCTTCTTTCTATAATGTTTCAGCAAATCCCCAAAAAGCATCTGAAAGGTCAGAAATTTGGGAATCACGTGCAGGCTACTTATGCTTCAAAGCTGTGGTTATACCTAGAGACGGAAGAGTTCCATGTGCACGGTCAAAAGAAGTTGCAGGACAGATATCGCAAGTGAATGAATTCACTTCCTTGGGAAAGTCTATGTGGCAAATAGTGTGGCAGTTACAAGTTCGAAACTCTATTACTTCTGGGTAAGGCTCGGTGATTATGACCGAGCACGCGTATAACTGCAAAGGCTATCCGCTCACATTCTCCCTTACCGGTCCCAATGCAGTCTGTCTATATGCGTGACTACACGGCTTAGAGCGCAAAATAATTGTGATACGCATACGCTGTATGACCAACTACACGTAGAGTTCAGCGAAAGCTACGGTTCGCGTCGGCCAATAAAGACCAAGGACCAGAAATGTGCTGCGCGTTCGTTGCGCGTCTTCAGATGCTCGACCCTGGTTTAATGGAATTATCAAAGGCTCTAAACGACAAATGGTGCTCGTTTGCTACGAGGCGCGCTGGTGAATCTTGTTCCTCATCGGTTGACCAGGTCAAACTGAATGAAATGGCGAGATAGAGCATGCAGATTGCTGCATCAGTTTAGAGATCACGTGCCGTCCGGAAGACGTCCGTCAAGGTATTCGAAAGAGGGCATACGCCGCGAGCCCGTCAAATGAAGCGCCCTCTATAAACGCAAGCACACGCTGCAAGTACTAGAGGCCAAAGACGCAAAGAAAGCACGCGAGCAACGGCAAAAGAGCAGCGATCGCGCCGCCATCTGCCACGTTCGGGCCCGGCTCACCGGACGAGCGTACCTGGAGGGGCTCCTCGGCGAGGCCACGGTGCCGTCGTGCTTGGCGCGTAGCTGCACGTGGTTGGACGCGCGCTGCGGCAGCCGGTGGTCGAGCGAGGCCGTCGGCGAGACCCTCGCGTGCTGGTAGCCCTGCGGCGGCGGGGCGCGCGTCGCCCCCGACACGCCGCTGTGCGGCCGGCTCGCGGCCCGCATCGACGACCACATGCTCCCGAACAGGGTGTGGTTGCGCTGCACGCGTTGCGACACAAGCGAACGTTATCGTGTGCCGCATAATGGCCTCAGTACCTGCTTCATGGAATTTTAAAACAAGTTCTACCCACCCACTGTTAAACTTCTTCACAATGCATCTGCGCTCCCAGCGTTTTCCGTTATTTCTGTTTTCGCACTCGCTTCCAAAATAAGCACTCAGGTGTTAGTCCAAGTGCACTTTGTGCGGTCTCCTTTTTGTTCTTGTGTACCTCCTCGCTGAATTTTCAATGTTATTGGCAGGCTTGGTGCCAATAAAATTACAATTTTGGGGTGTGCAGCGGGATGAGCGTGAAAAGGAAAGAAAGGCACAGTGACGAGTACTGTATCTTTTGTTTTATATGTTTCATTTCCTGGCACTGTTCACTCAAAAGCACGAACTAAGTAGCTCATTAGCCAGTGCACTGCAATTATTCTACTATAATTTCGGAAGGATAATTTAACATTTTTCGTTGCGTTTAATACTTGATGTATTACACATAAATTCCGCCTAAATGTAGCAGGCTCTCTTTCAAAGACCTTACATTCCCACAACACCAACAAGTTTAGCTGCAAGTCAATTTCTCTTTCTTGACACGCGCAGGAACACAGGCGTACTAAGATTGCACGAGCACAAGCAAAAAGTTGCGCACGAAGACGACAAAGCGACCTCAAGAGTGTTTGTCCCAATGATGGCGGGATGCCGTTGTCTTGCAAAATGCGTTAAGCCAATGGTGTGTACTCACTCGGTGCATAGGTTCGTTGTCTTGTCCTTCTTCGAAATCCTGGTCCAGGTTCCCGGATACAGCGCGTCGGATTTCAGGCCCCATCTCGTGCAGTTCTCTGAGGCCCGCCTAGGGAAGCAGCGAGTTTCGATCAGCCGTCTTCTTCAAGGAGGCACGAGTGGTGATTTTCGAACACAATCTGTAGCCTCAGGCTAGTTGCGCTTCCAATACCATGACACACACATGCAACAGTCACGTAAGAAATGTTAGGAGACAAGCGTCTTAGATGCCCTAGGCACGTCGCTTGTAATTGTGAAAAACACATTTGTAGTTGTTCTTTTTCGCATTCCTTAGCGAAATGGCACAAATCACTCTAGGGGATCGTCCATGAATTGGGCAGTGAAGGAACTGTTAGCATATGTTTAATAAGTTAGGGTGAAATGAAATAAGTATCTTACAAATGGAACTTAAGGTGCCTACTGTTACAGGTATGAATAATAAATCATCTAGGTATTTTGCGAACATTATAAGTATTTAGAAGAATTCTAACATGCAATGCGTTTTGTATCACGCTGAAATACGCACAGGGCTTCACAAACGTTCCTGTGGCTGTAACCCATTACGGTAGCCTCAAAGGAAAGAGTTACAGGAAGTCTGAATTTCCAGCCTAGCTTTTGGAAGGTTTCTTCTAAAAATCTTTTCCTTTGAATAATAAAACGGCGTCATGTCGAAAAACAAGTGTTCCAGAAATTCACGCGCATTGCATAAAGGACACAAGGGTGATATAGCCAGACCAGACCTGTTGAGTTAAAAGTTCAGTGGTGGGACTCTGCACCCTAGTCTTGTAATCGTTACTTCAATTTTTGTAGAGGAACACCGTTTGTTGTTCCAAGGAAAACTGAGTTGCGCGAAATCAGATGTTGCCAATGATGACTGAGCGAACCTATTTGTGTTAGCGTGTTTTCTGAAACGCGCCGCAGTGATAAAAGCTGACGAAGGTAAACTAGGGCTTACAGAACCACCGTGGGATGCTTCTGCGAGAGTATCTGCGTATTCGTTTAAGGCTGGACCTTTGGGACCTGGCACCCACACTAAACGAACGAGGCGTTGGTGTCTTGGGAGAAGAGAATAGAAAGTTGTTAATGAATCTGACAATCTGGGCGTGGTTAATGAAGAACAGATAGACAGGCAATCAGTTAAAATTATGGCTGATGGCACAGATGGTGGTAATATGCGTAAAGCTAAGATAACTGCCAATAATTGCGCCTGAAAGATAGGCGTGAAGTCAGGTAGCCGAGCCAAATAAGACCAGTTTAGATGTGGTGATAAAATGCCGACACCTGCCTTTTCCTAACGGACGGAAGCATCAGTTGCTATAACAGTCTTTTTATCCAGGTGTGCAAAGTGTTCTGCCAGAATACTATTCAGATATTGATAGGGAAGATGTTTGGCATTATTTGGAAAAATATAATCAAATTCAATTTTAGCACCTGGAACCAAGGAATTTAGTAAGAGCAACTCGCATGGGTGAACGTTTAATGGTTCCAACAGTTCTTGATCCAAAAAAAAAAACTTGAGGGCAACGTGAGCGATACCACTAATAGTTAAAGAATGAGGCCGGTTCGTTAACGAAAACATATTGTGATCCCCTCTGTAGTGATGCGTATATCTTTAGAAAAGTTTGTAATGTTAGGATATGAAACCACCTGAGAAGACAAGGTAAGCATGCTTCTTGATATAAGATATCGTTGTTTCTTCTAATGATGACAACAATGCACTTCAATGCATGAAATTTCAAAGAACAAGCACGCGCCTAGGTTATGAAAGCATGGTTCACTCGGAACTGATAATTAATAACAAGGTACGAAACAAAAAGTTACTGTACACTGGAAAGGTCCTTTTAGTGTTCTGCTAGAAATGATATAAGCCTCGAAGTGAAAGAAGCTACGAATGCTCCGTGCTCTGCATCGAAATCTCGCGAATGAAGCGAAGGCGAAGCTTCTGCTCGATTAATTTTCTGCAATGCGAGTTCCACCAATGAGAGAACACGACTGACCAGAAGAGACTTATTTGGCTGCAGAACACACTAAAACAATATGCTGCTGAATTTGTCGGCCGAGAGTTCAAGCAAAGACCCTCTGGCCCTTCTGCCACTCACCTCTGAGGAAAAAAAGCGAAAGAACTTGAAGTAGCCCAATAAAAAACTAAGCTGAACAGTGTGACAAATTACTTTGCCGGGTAGGCCAACGACAAAGAGTAGAATGAACGATATGTGCTTTAGTGAATGTTTTTCTACGAACAAGTTCGACTAACTCGCTATCCCAATTACGTCTACACACCAAATGTTTCATATATAAGACCCTTGAATGCGCTGATCTGGAATAATAACGGACATAACGGCCGCAAACAAATCGAATGAGTTGATAATAAGTTCAGTGAAGCTCTATTATATCCTTGGAAAAGTGTGGCAGCCAGAAAACTGAGGTGTAATCGAGAAAAGCCTACACATGCCTGCTTTTGATTTTTATTAACGCATGAGAACGCCAATGCTCGTTTTCGTTTCTAAATTAACGTCAACTGTTTGTGTATGTAACTGACATGTACCATTACTGTTGCGTTTACAAAACTGAGAAAACGCTTCATGTATATGCAATCGACCTATGCCTGAATACAGAATGCATTTACCCACAACACAATCTTCTTTGAACGACTGCATTCACGAATAAGATCATAAACAACTGGGGACCTCCGATTTGAGCACTGTGATACGCCAGACTTACCACTGACGCCCGATGAGTCAACACAGTTAGGTGATACGTACTCTATTCGAGAACCTATGCAATTATTACACTTTGTGTTGCGCTGACGAGTACAGCACCACAGAGAACAAGACAGGATAAGCGGGAGCTCATAACTAACGTGATATCCTGATCACTGAAAAATTATAATGGAAACACCATGTTCAAAACTCTATAAGGAAGGAAGGAAGGAAGACTTTATTTGGTCCTGCAAGTAGTGATAATTAACAACTAAGCGGGCCGCTCCCACGTCGGGACCGGAAGGCCAAGCCTCACGGTCACGTCGTGAGCCTCCTGGACAGCCCAGAATTGTTCATCCAGGTCAGGGCTTCGAATCGCAGCCTCCGACCTGGACGCTTCCTTGATCGCCGAGTCTTCAATTCTTTCGCATGACCAGAGCATGTGTTGGAGCATGGCTAAAGCACCACAATCTTGGCAACAAGGCTCTGTATACGCCTCCGGATAAAACATGTTCAGTCTCCGTGGGCAAGGATAAGTACCAGTCTGTAGTAAGCGTAATGTAAGTGCCTGAGCCCTGTTTAGTTGAGGATGCGGCAAACTGTAAACCCTGCTATTAAGAAGGTAATACTTTGTGATTTCATTGTATGTGGAAAGGGAGTCTCTGTTCTCGGGGAGTACCGCCACGCCGTTGCGTGGGGCATAGCGGAGGGTAAGATCTCGCGCTGTCTCATGCGCGGACTCATTGTAGTAGAAGCTTGATGTGGGTGAGTTGGTTATGCATACTTGATGAAATGAGCGCTACGAATACGCGGACGAAAGAACACATGTACGACAGACAAGGCGCTACTTCCAACTAAATGTTTTTTGAAGAAACAGAACTTTAAATAGATGCAACCATGAATGGCCCAACGTGACATCACCACCTCCCTATCTCTTCAGAAAAGCTATCTCTTTTTCAGTAAGCGTCACTGAAGGGGAACTAATGCACGTGCCCTCGGCCTTAGCAATGTAAAAGGCTTCCAATATCTCGCGTTCTAGTCTATCTCTAGACCATGCCAGAAACCTGGTGTCGCGAAGATACGGACGGCAATTGTGACGTTTACAGTGTTCCGCCAGATGGCCCCCCGCATTGTTATTTACGGCCCAATTGTGCTCACGCGCCCTTTCATTAAAACACCGTCCGGTTTGCCCGATATAAACCTGTTGGCAACTTAGGGGTATCTCGTATACGACATTACTTTTGCAAGCAGTGTACGGCGCTGCATGTTTCTTGGAGCATGGTTCGGGTTTTGCTTTTGTCATCATAGGGCATATCTTGGCCAGCTTACACGGTGCACTGAAGAGAAGATTGATGCTGTGCCTTTGTGCCACTTTCTTGAGGTTGTGGGATACCCTGTGCCAATAGGGAATCACGTGTAATCTCTTCTTGTCAAATGGCTTCTTTTTTGTGTTAGTACCCTCTCTTGCCTGTTTGATCTTTTGAAGAAGCTTGTCGCACACGCTAGAGATCAGTAGTGAAGGGAAACCGGCTAGGCGTAGCCTTGAAACTTGGTTATTGAAACTGATTTCTATTTTGTGGTTGCAAGATTTGTTTAGCGCTTCTTTCAGACAAGTCATTGCAACCCCTCGTTTTACTAGCTTGGAATGCGCAGTGTCGCTTTCGCTTTCTGGACCTCAATCTCACTCTGATGAACACGCATGTCTGTTTCGAATACCAGCCCAGGTTGAACAAGCAGCTAATGTCATTCGACACTGCGCATTCCAAGCTAGTAAAACGAGGGGTTGCAATGACTTGTCTGAAAGAAGCGCTAAACAAATCTTGCAACCACAAAATAGAAATCAGTTTCAATAACCAAGTTTCAAGGCTACGCCTAGCCGGTTTCCCTTCACTACTGATCTCTAGCGTGTGCGACAAGCTTCTTCAAAAGATCAAACAGGCAAGAGAGGGTACTAACACAAAAAAGAAGCCATTTGACAAGAAGAGATTACACGTGATTCCCTATTGGCACAGGGTATCCCACAACCTCAAGAAAGTGGCACAAAGGCACAGCATCAATCTTCTCTTCAGTGCACCGTGTAAGCTGGCCAAGATATGCCCTATGATGACAAAAGCAAAACCCGAACCATGCTCCAAGAAACATGCAGCGCCGTACACTGCTTGCAAAAGTAATGTCGTATACGAGATACCCCTAAGTTGCCAACAGGTTTATATCGGGCAAACCGGACGGTGTTTTAATGAAAGGGCGCGTGAGCACAATTGGGCCGTAAATAACAATGCGGGGGGCCATCTGGCGGAACACTGTAAACGTCACAATTGCCGTCCGTATCTTCGCGACACCAGGTTTCTGGCATGGTCTAGAGATAGACTAGAACGCGAGATATTGGAAGCCTTTTACATTGCTAAGGCCGAGGGCACGTGCATTAGTTCCCCTTCAGTGACGCTTACTGAAAAAGAGATAGCTTTTCTGAAGAGATAGGGAGGTGGTGATGTCACGTTGGGCCATTCATGGTTGCATCTATTTAAAGTTCTGTTTCTTCAAAAAACATTTAGTTGGAAGTAGCGCCTTGTCTGTCGTACATGTGTTCTTTCGTCCGCGTATTCGTAGCGCTCATTTCATCAAGCGGACTCATTGAGATTCGTAGGGGCTCCCTCGATCATACCAAGGTGAGCAGGGAACCAGCATAAGTAGTGTTGTGACATCTCACATCTCTGCATAATTTTAAAAGCAACCTTAGCAACCGAGCCCTTCGCAAAGGCCCTAACGGCCGACATTGAATCGCTATATACAAAAGGCCTGTGCCTGTCAACCAGGGCGAGCGCAATAGCCGCTTGCTCCACGACCTCTGGCCTATCAGTTCGAACGGTAGCAGCGTTAACGATACTGCCCTCATTGTCCACGACAACTATGTTAAACACCTTCCTCCCCTCATTAAAAGAAGCATCGGCGAAACCAACCTTCTGATTCTCATCACGAATGAGTCTCAGCAGGCAAGCTCCCCTGGCCTTTCTTCTACCAATGTTTCGTTCCGGATGCATGTTCCTGGGAACGGGCTTGACGAGATACCGATTTCGGACCTTCAAGGGAATACCGACATGAAGCTGCGAAATCTTCTCCTGAGGAACACCTAACTCTCTCAGAATCTGCCGACCCATGCTAGTCGTAGAGAGACGCACCATCTGCGTCCTCTCAGCTATCTCATGCAAGGTATTATGAATTCCCAGCTGGAAAAGTCGGTAGGTGCAGGTGCACATTGGCACTCCCAACACTTTCTTCGTGATCTTCTTAATCTGCGTGTCAAGCTTCTCCTTCTCTGATGGTTTCCACTTCTGCATGGCCGCCACATAAGTAAAGTGACACAATACAAATGCGTGCATAGGTCTAATCAGACTATCCTCCTTGAACCCCGTCTGCCTATTGACCACCCTCTTCAATAGGCGTACCGCATTTTCTGTCTTGGCAATGATCTTCTGCATCGTCAGCGTGTTGGCGCCGTTCGACTCAATCATCATCCCCAGAACCCTGATCTTATCAACCCTAGGTATGAGATCGCCATTCCTTGTACGAAGCTGAATGTTCAGCTGGTCCACGGGGATCCATCCCCTTGGCTTGGGTCCCCTTCTAGTGGGACTGTACAGCAGCAGCTTCCACTTAGAGGGGGAGCATCTTAACCCAGTCAGGTCCAACTAATTCTCAATCACATCCACTGCCTCCCGCAGAACACTTTCGATATAGCCCTCACTACCACAAGGACACCATATGCTCACGTCATCTGCATACATCGTGTGCCTAGTCCCCTTCTTCGTCAATCCGACCATGGCCAGATTGAACAATGTGGGCGAGATGACAGCCCCCTGAGGAGTGTCCCTGTCTCGAAGATTTATCTTTGGCTCCAGCTCCATAACCCTCAAGGTAGCCTTCCTGCCTTACAGGAAGGACCTGACATAGTCATGAAAGCGCGCGCCGAGGCCAAGATACGAAATGGACTTAAGAATATAAGAGTGCGGAACGTTGTCAAAAGCCTTCTCCAGGTCCAGCCCTAAGATGTCCCTCACTCCACTTCCATCTTCATCAATGACCTGATGCTTGATGAGCTTCGTTGCGTCTTGAGTCGACAGCCCGGCCCGAAAACCAATCATAGTGTGGGGTAGACCTGGTTCTTCTCAAGGCACCTTGTAAGCCGATTAAGCACGGCATGCTCGGCTACCTTGCTCACACACAAAGAGAGTGAAATAGGCCTTAAGTTATCGATGCTCGGGACTTTGCCAGCCTTCGGAATCAGCACCGTGAGAGCTGTCTTCCACTGCTCCGGAACCACCCCGTCTCCCCGCATAGCGTTAACCTCCCCGGTAAGGTACTTGATTGACGTATCGTCCAGATTCTTCAAAAGCTTGTTCGAAATCCCGTCCGGTCCGGGAGCCGACTTGCTCTTAAGGTTATGCAAAACCGTGCGTACCTCTTCCACAGAAAAGTCCTCATCTAGGGCAAAGTTGTCCTCTCTCGTGTAGGCCTGCTCCGTCAGAAGAGCATCCGGGTCCGCAACAGGAAGGTATTTGTTTGTCAGCTTTTCAACCAGCTCTTCCTCCGAGGCAGACCCCACTGCTTCGTGTACAGCTCTAGCAAGGACGTGCCTCTGACTAACCCTCGTATTGGAGTCGTTCAGCAAATCCTTAGGCAAGCACCACGACCTCCCGTTGCGCACCTGCTCGTCCACCGAGTTGCATACCTCATCCCATTGTTGCCTAGACAAAAACTTAGTGCTCCTCAATCAGCTTATTCAGCTCGGAAATCTTTTTAGGCAGCCTGCGAATAAGCCACTGCCCCATCCACCTAGCCAGCATAGACCGCTTGGCTTCAATCAGATGGGCCAGCCTGCTATCAACACTATCCACCTACAAATCCGTAGTGATCTCCTTCGTAGCCTCCTTTACATCCTCCCTCACCTGGGTGACCCAATCCTCCAGGAACGGCCGGTACAGGCATTCGAATTCCTTCCCCCTTTCTCGTTTCTCCTCTGCTGGATAAAACCAAGGTAATGTTGTGCCGCTGCTTGCTGATACTCAAATTATTTTTTGCATTCCTACAAATTTGGTAGTTAGTATTATATAATAATCAGCTTCTCAGATATTATAATTAGATGAAAAGTGTAAATGAGAAAATTGTAGAGCGACATGAAAAAGTCCCGATGCAGCTTTCTGTTGCACAATACGTGCTACATAGAAATGTTCTTCCGAGCGCGAAAGGAACCCGCAAATACACCCGAAGTGCCTCGAGTGGCCAATCAGAATGTACAGCTATCTCAAAGCTACCTCTTATGACCTGCTCTAAAGCGTTATGCTATTTGCTTATTTTATCGTGTGTAGAAGTGTTAGCCAGATCGACGCTTTAATATTTGGTTGAGTGGCTTTATATAATTATGGATCAGAAATACCAGCAAGCAAAGCATGTGACAAGCTTTTCGGAACGTTAAGTTATTAAATGAATGAATGAAGTGACTTGCCTGCAGGGCGACGGTGCTTTCGTTGGGCTCCTTCTGCGATGCTCGCTCCTCCTTGCGCTTCTTGAACCTCCGGAAGTAGTCCTGGATCAGGAAGGTCGCGTAGAACTTCCCCACCGTCACATCATCGTCCGCTGAGACGAGACAGAATCACAAGCCGGTACACGCATTATTCCATGCGATAAAGAATCAATAGAAACACGTAGTGAGAGTTGCGCAGCTAGGAAGCAACATTAAACTTCAAATGGGGTTTGCTGTGAAGCAATACACAAAACATGCATAATGAGCTGTCATTCCGAGGAAAACGTGCATCCCTGCATAAACATCTAGGAACACGCATCAATATATTGCAAATTGCGATACGGCGAGCACACGTTTGTTTTGGAAGTGGTATTCATACATACTCCCGTCCTACTTCGAAGCTACGCATATAACACATTAATGAAAATATTCAACACCAACATTGGGTGATGCGTCAGTTCAGAAGGGAACGGGTTTCGGCAGGTTGGTTATCAAACGTAATACAAGTAACATAGCGCAGTAAGGAAAAGGGACAAGTCGAGACAGGTCAAGTGCACGCGTTGGACAAGCGCACGCACTTGTCCTGTCTCGACTTGTCCTTCGTCCTTACCACGCAATGTTCCTTGTGACACGTCACTGCCCACTCTCGAGCCGACGTGGCGATGGCTTTCTCCTATCGAGAGGTTCGCTCGTGCAATATGCCATAGGCTGAAAGTCCGGCTTTTAGTACACACGTAGTGCACTGATGGGCCCGTACAGCGAAGGTGATGCGCCGTACTACAGCCGTACCTGCGGGCGGCACCACTTGGTCGAGTAGCTTGGGGCTGGTCCTCTTCCAGATCTTCTTTATGATGGCTCTTAGTTCTTCATTGGCAGTGTCAATATTCCCTGCCAACATAAGGGTGAACACAAGACGACTACTATTAAAACAGTGAAAGAAATAGGACGCTGTGTTTCTGCAGCAGCATGGCATGTTGTCACTAAGTGTACTTTACAATGTTGTAGTTCTAATTTTGTAGCACTAGAAGCGCAGGACACGCACATTTCGCTGCGTGTCTTTTTCCTTGTACTACGTCTAAGCGCTTGTGCTGCAAAATGTATAGTGTGCTACACCAAACGGGCCGAGCTTCTACCTTAAGACAATATGCAAGGCTCCGCTTTACGCACTCAGGCACCCCAAGTTTCCATTGCGAATAACGACAGCCCAACCTTCCGCTTTCTACGAAAAAGCAGAGCTATACTCAGGGATATTCTAGCAAGTTCTTGAAATCATGCAACGATTACTCCTCTACGAGTACATGTGCAAAAATGTTCTAATGAGCAAACTTTCCACACTTACCGTCAGTTTTAATCTTGAGCGAAGTACGAACTACAGCAAACAAAGTGGCGTTGAACATGACCGTGCCATCGCTATTGAGAGGCATGTTCATTGATACTAGTTTCTGCAAGAGAAAAAAAAAGGGGGCATGCATATTTAAATAACAAGAAAGAAGAACACACAGAGCACTCATATCAATGCCACAATGTCATTCGCTGCAATCGGAAGTCCGTATATGGTTGTTTGAGACGACTGCATAGCCATATCATCATTACCATCATCGTGATTTTTATTTTCACCACTGGATACAGGTGCAAAAGGGAGAGCCGGAAAAAAAGTCGAAATTTCTTCGACTTGACATATCCAACTTTAACCCGCCTTTACACGTCTCCTGCACACGCAGCTTAGTTTTTTTTTTAGTAAAATTATTTTCTTGTACGCGAAGCCACAGCGAAATACCACATTTAAGTCCACTATGTTGAAGTGGTATAGCAAGTAAGTTTTAAACAAAGAGCCAGCTTCTTGTGTTACGATGAAGCGTTACAGCCGCTGAACAGATCCGTTGACGGCGTCTACGGAGGACAAAACAAAGATGCAGCTACCTATTTCGCAGTACGCAAAGTAAGCTACCTCGCTCGTAGCAACGTCTGGTAATTTCTGCACCAAGATAACTCTTCAGAGCACATGCGTTCGTATGCAGGTCGTAAACTGAGCCTTATATAATAAGCAGCATGAGTTGGCCCTCCATTTTGCTTGTACATTGGTGGATTTCTGGGTAAATCAAGCAGATTTGATGCCCTGATGCCCTTGTTTATATATATATATATATATATATATATATATATATATATATATATATGGGGGGGGGGGGGGAATCACGCTAGCCTTGGTAGTAAAATTGAGCAAAAGAATACGACGTACGTTGAATTAGCTCAGTATATTTCAGTGACGTTTCGGCCGGTGGACTAGCCTTTGTCAGAGCCTGGTTCAAGGCAAATTCACAGAGCAAATTTTATAGGATTCGAGCTAATGTTTACTGGTGCTTTTGCGCAATTGTTGCACCGAAAATGGCTACTTAGGTGGCACCAAGAATGTTAAAGAAAAGCTGCTGAAGTGGAAACCACGCCGTCCCGAAGGTTAAGCTGCACGGGATGGGCACGGTATCACGATAAAACTAATGAATAAGCGCATTTCGTAGACTTAAATCCCTCGAATTATTCAATCTCCTTGATTAATCACGGCTTATTTTACCAGACAAATACTTGTCTATGCGCAACTCTGTATTACTGGTTTTAGTGTGAAATCTGAATATCCTGGCAAATATTATGGCGGAGAACGTGATCAATATTTAGAAGCAATTAATATTTTCCTTGGCAACAACCAGCTTTTATTTTGTAATTAGGCTATAGCATTACAATCTCAGAGCTTAATCACTTAAACTGCAAGCGGACACCACCCGACATGGCTCTATTTCAGCTGAAGGAGGGGCAAGCATTGGCTTCACCACCTCCTCCTCTTTTCTTTTTTTCCAATGCCAGTGCAATCGCTCGCTCCCCAATGGGAGCCGTCGGTGCACCTTAGTTCAGTGAGTTGCCGCAGTGTGACCCCACCCAGATGGTACGACTGCCTGCGTCACACGTGCGTCTGAGCTCGCTCGGATGGAGAATCGCTACGTTCCTGCGTCTGTCTGGTTCTGAGGCGTCTGTCAGTCTTCCTCCCGCTTCCGTCTTGAGGCGCCACCCAGGTAGTGCTCTACCCCACCACTGTAGGCGTGAACGCTAGCCGACGGGGGAGAGCAGGAAGGGACTATAGGAAAGGGTGGTGAATGGCCGGATCGGCTTCATCTGGCTGGCATAGAAAAAGATAGAGGAGGCGCTGGCTTCACATTTCCTAGTAAGAAGCTACGGGAACTTCCACTCCAGCAGTTTTTCTTTAACCTGCTTGGGTGGCACAGATGCGTAACCAGCACCCTCTGACACATTCATTAGAAACGATCCGGAAGACAACGAAGACACACAAATAACGATAGGGGCGCTTGTGTGTTCGTTTTGAACATCGTTGGTAATGAACCAGTTGCGAATCGGCCAACTTGAAGTCATTTGATCCCTAAATCCCTAAACTATGGTGACAACGCCACGATATGATTGTGAGGCCCACCGAAGAGGGGGACTCCGGATTAATTTTGACCTCTTGGGATTCTTTAGATACCCCAATGGGTGCTACCCAGATGTTTCTTCCCTTTCTTTTACATTTTTCCCTACGCGGAAATGCGGCCGCCGTGGCCGAGATGCATTCCTATGCCCTCGGGCTTAGCAGCGCAACCCCAAAGCCATTATCCCACCACGGCGCGTAGTCGTTCTCTCTAACACAGCTCTTAGTCATTGTACGAAATGTACGCCATCCGCAAACAAAACTTTACAGCGACCATGGCTAAATACAGACATCTCTAGGGCCTATACAAGTACCTGCACAGAAAATATGCTTGGCATGCAGTGAAAACCCTGCACATCGTGCTTCCAATAAAGACAAGAACGCAAAACTGCCGACCTTGCAGGCGACCCGATGGGGGCAAAGCTTTCCAAATCCCAGAGGGGGTTGGATCTTCCGCAGCAGCGTCACCACGTCCAAGTGCTTGATGCGTCCTCTGAATAAGAAAGAATCATGAACAGCACTGTCATATCGTAGTTTAAAATAGGTCTTGTGTAATCTGTGAAAGATCGAAAGCAATCTTAGTTACGAGTTTTAGCGTCCTAATATCATTAACCTTTGCAGAATACAAGACGAACGGATATATGTGCGGCAATACCCACGCTGACGCGTATATCACGACGCCGTGTTCGGCCATAACGAGTTCAATGCGTTCTTTGTGCGCGCGCGCGCGCGCGCGTGCGTGTGCGTGTGTGTGTGTGTGTGTGTGTGTGTGTATGTGTGCGTGTGCGTGTGTGTGTGTGTGTGTGTGTGTGTGTGTGTGTGTGTGTGTGTGTGTGTGTGTGTGCGCGCGCGTGTGTGTGTGTTTCATATTTTTCATCCGCGCCTTCGAGGTTCTGCGCGCATTTGAAACATATTTCGAGGTTAAGCAAGGGATGCAGCATGAGTATCTTAAAAGTCAAGTGCTGCAGCTCCTACGAACGCACCACCTGAATGTGATAGGCTGCTAATAGTACATTCTAAACCAGAATTAAATTTGCCCATAGTGGAAGTTAAGCGGTAACTACTGCTGGCTCGTGTTTCAGAGCGCAGCTCTCACGCGCCCGTTCTTGCAGCGAGCGTCGGAGTGCCTCGGCGTCGTACTTCGGTGTATACCGAAGCGAATGAGCACAGCGACAGATGAAAACGAATGCGGAGCGTAGCGGGGATGAAAGAGGCGATGGGGAAGTCGGAAAGGAGAATGCACAGGGACCACTTCATTTTTCATTTCATTTGCTTATTTTCTGAAAGCGTCCAAGAACATCTTTACGCCATAATATTGGTGCACCTGTGTTACGCAAAGAACATAAAACAGAAAAAAAAGAATTTCTCAACGAACGGTGGCACAAAGTGCAACAAAAAACTGAATTCGTCAAAGACAGAAATCAGATAATTGGCAAGTAGTACAGCTTAATATATCGAGATCATGACGCAAAATATTCTTGGCCTACAAGACGTGTTACAGCGTCAGAGGTGCAAGAGCAATTCACGTAGAAAATGCTAGGAATACGCAAGTTAAGGCGAGGCACGCAGAACGTTACAGCTGACAGTAATCGCGAACTGGAGTAGTGGCGGTGAATTAGTTTATACAAAAATAGGTAATAACGGTATGCCCGCCTTATTTCTAGGAGTCTAATATTAGACACGTGCAGTACACGCTCATGGGCATAAAATACACGGCGTTCAGGTTATCGATCGTACAGGATACGGATGAAACGTCGCTCAACACGTTTAATTTTCGCAACATCGGTCAAGTTAACACAGTTCCAGACAACTGAACTAAACACATAACTTCAAGCGGACAAAAAAAGAATACAAGAGAATGACGCATTCACCTTTCGCAAACTGTTTAGTCATCCTCGATATCAGGCCTAACTTCCTCTAGGACGCTTAGCGATGCTTGAAACGTGTTCTTCGAAAGTTAGCAGGGAGTCAAACAATCTTTCTAAGTCGCGTGTACAGCTCGCTCCTTTCAAAGGAATTTTATGAAATTAGTGTTCTTATATTAAAGGATACATATTGCGATTAAAGGAACCAACAAGAATCTTAGTTGGATTGATGAGCAAAAAGTTGGAAGCACACCACTGAGCAACAAAATTCACATCTTCCTGTAATAATTCACAATCCTGCTTTGATTCTATTTCACGGTGAAATTTAATATCGTCAGCGCATCGAAGGAAACGCAAATAACGAAAACATTCTTCAAGGATATTAACAAATATATTTAAGTTAATGGGCCCAAGATCGACCCTTGCGGAACACCGGATTTAATTCATAAGGAAGGAGTACTTGGCACCGACGCGAACATAATTTAACCGAGTTGACAGGTAGCCTTTAATTAGCGTGCATAGGTAAGTACCAGTGCCGTAACTCAAGCGTTTATGGATAAGAAGATTATCAGAAAACACTTCAAATGCTTTTGACAAGTCGGAGTATACGGTGTCTAACTGTCTTTGGCTAGCAGCAGCGGGTCCTGCAGCATCAAAAAACAAGGTTTGTTTCCCCAGACCTATGCACAAAGCCATGTTGGTATACATAATCTTACGCTTAAAGAAGAACGACAGGTGTGTAAACATGGCTATTTCAAACACTCTTCCAAACGGAGACAAGATGGACACGGGGCGATAATTGTTTGATGTCACTCATGCTGACACATTTATGAACTGGCACAACTATTGCATTCTTCCAACAAGAAGGAAAAGCACTTGTACAAGAAGCATGATTAAAGATGTGTGCAAGGAGAGGAACAAAAATAGAAGAACAGCCTTTGATAACAAAACTTTGTATACTGTCATAAGTAAAAGAATGCGTTGGTTTCAACTCACTTACTTCCGCCGCGATATTGTGTTCTGTAAAACTTGAAATGTTAAAATGGTCACCCAAGCCATATTGTCGGTCACCAGAGCTAGGAGCATGCGCTGTACTTAAGAAAACTTAGCCAAAATGTTCAGTGAATACATTGGCGATATTGTCACTGCTTCTAAGAATGCCACGAGAGGGATAATTTATGACATTATTCTTAGCCCGCTCAGAACTGTAATCTTTTCCATAGGACCAGAAAAGTTTTGTATCGCATTTTACGCGCTCTTCAACAAACTTAATGTATGCATCACTGCCTCTAAGCATAAGGCATTTGACCTGGCTTCGCAAGACACTAAATTTTTCTTGGCCACTCCGATGACACTGTTCTCTTCAACTTCCTATGGCACCTTAGCCTTTTACGCAGTAGACTGCGTAATTCCTTAGAAAACCACGTAGGATAGCGAGCCGCAAGAAACTCTTTGCAGGGAATGGAGGCTTCCAAATCAAACTTTACATTATCAGTAAGGATGCTAACTGCTTTGTTGATATCTGTGGCACGGTACAATACAGACCAGTCGGCATCATTCAAGTACTGGTAAAGACCCAGATAATCACCCTTAGGGGGAAAATGAGGCGGAAAACGGAGGAGGGTATGGCGAAAGCATGAGAACTCAGTAAAGCGAAGTGAGGCGACAACAGCTACGAGATGGCGCCACAGTAGCGCGCGTCGTCTGGGAGGTCTCTCGGCAGCGGCTGCTGCTATGGCTCCAGATAAGCGATGCAGCCGCGCCACACTTCGCTCCTTTTGCAACGTGCCGCACGACACACATGTTTCGCCCCAGCAAATATATTGCGAAATGAAAGAGCGTACAGAACTGTGCTCAAATTTCACATTAGCGACTATCGTGATCGTCGGTAAATTTTTCCGCTCCTTTGGCGCCCGTTCAGACGGTGCAGCTAAATATATACCGATCGTAGGTTCATTTCTGCAGCAGAGACCAGTAGCACGCTACTTCTGTATCACGGATTAGTTATTTAGGGTTACCATCACCGCGCGGGCACGCCCACACGCACTGCTACCCCATTGTGCCAAATCTATGGTCACATACAACTCAGGTTAGTATACACGCATGGCCTCGTTATTTTGACATAGAAAGCGTACAAGCACGTTATTCTAAATTTTGAAATGAATTTATTTTGAGAGCTAGGCTTCGTAAATTCTGAGAACTTAACTTGGAGACACAAGCGCTATCACCAAGAAAACTGTGAACACGACTTTAGCGATATGCAATAGAGTAAAACAAGAAAGAGCAGGAGGAACAAAAGGTCGGAGTGTCAGCGCGCTACGAAAACATCATGTGAAGAGCACATGACAGCTTTTATATGGTTTTGAAGATATGACAGACAGAATAAATGCCTTTAGGCCTAGTAAAACGTCCTTGGCAAAAATATAGAATACGCGAGGACTTTAGCAGCGACTGTGTCGCCAGTTCCTTCCGGCCCAATGGCTTAAAATTTTTCGACGAAGAGTGCCTATAGCAATAAAGTGTACTTACTTGATGATCTTTACTCTTTTACTAATTTTGTGTAATGTGCGTGCAATGTAACTGGAGCAGTACAGACGAAGTGATAACTGAAAACCCTATGTTTCTACAGTAACTTTCGCCGATTTTACATATGAAAGGAACACGTTGTTGTGAAAGTCATTGCCTCGGCAAGATCGAGATCATTCTCCGACCTTACAGGAGTCTTTAGCGTTCCTTTATAATATGGTGTGTCTGTATCACCCATCAAAGTAATGCAGCTACTGCCCACTGCGACTAAAACCCGTTGCCTTAACCGTGGACGTGGTGATGTGCTTTTAGCAACCGATCACCACGCCCACCCAGTCGAATGACAGAATAGTTTACTCCGCTTTTCAATTTACGGATGCTACAAGCTCGCAAACTACTATCATGATTCGGCCCGCTAGGCCATACATACAAAGCGAAATAATCACCTGCCGGCGACGATTGGTCAATGCCATGTAGTGACGTTGCATAATTCATATACATTGAAACCGTATGACAAATGTCGACAATGGCATGGCGAGCATGAGGCAGAAATAAACGACAGTAGAACTTACTTGGCATCCGGGTCGTATTCTGACCATAGGCGAACGAACTCATCCAAGTGGTGAGGTCCTAAGATCGACCAATCACGGGTCAGGTAGTCGAAGTTGTCCATAATGACGGCAACAAAAAGGTTGATGATCTGCATGTAGAAAAAAAAGAAACAGACCCGTGTACGCATTATTTTACCATAAACAAGTAACAAAAAAGAAAGCAAAATTTTGAGTTACGAGAGCTAACAGAACAAAATTCATGACGCAGAAATATACAATAATTAAATTTTGTAAAATTGTTTGCTCGGCTCTGAATATATTAAACGCCTATGCATTCATTTTGATGTTGCACAAGTTGTTTCAGTTGAACTATTATAAATTATCATCCGTATATATGAGTTTCAATGTCTTACATAAATTTCAGCAAATATTCTTCGAATAATCCAACATATAAACTGAGTTTCAGAATCTCTAACTCACTAATAAAAGAAAAAAAATGACAGAAAATTCAGCTTACCGCAAACGTTAACTTTATTAGCTTTTTGTGCACGCGAGCAGGCGACTACGCTCAAGCATATCTGTTGCACATCCCCTCTGTTTCCGGTTCTCTACCAGATTCGAAGCAACAGGAAATAACTTTTCGGGATTAGAGCATTCGTCTGCGTTATCTGCACGAAATCTTGCTGCGTAAATTTTGCTTGGCGTGAGTACACTCAAAGCACCATAAAGACAAAAGTGGTTAATCTTTCCCTAAGAGCAGCTTGTTGCATTTACCGTTCGATGCTATTTTACAGACAAATATAGCTATTTACCATCACAACCAAGCGTGTAACAGAGCTTTTCTCACTTCAATTTTGGCTTATCACTTCACGGTTTCACGTATCGTAAACTGCATTACACCATTGCCGTTATAAAAGCCTGCACTGCTTGCCATCCATTCCTGCAGCTATCGGGAGGGGCAACTATGAAGATTCATGTTTCCAGAAGTTGTGCGTATGCTCATTGCAGCAAATATGTTATTTCAAAGGCATTCCGTTATTAAAGCGACTAAATTTATTTGCCACTTTCTTCCATGTTAAAGATTTCTTTGTTTTTTTTCCTCCATTTCTTGCATTCGAACATCGTGTCGGTCGGCGATCGTCTTTGAGGCGCAAGTGCTCTCGCACCAGAACGTTGTGGAATCTAAATGTTTCGACGCCACCGTTGAGTCGTGGGCACTGCGCAGCACTTCTCTGCCGCTAGAGAGTTTCTTGCCTTGTGATTCGTGCTCTCGAAGTATGCTCTTCTTTCTAGGCTATATACATTTTATTGCCTGATACTTACAAACGTATACGTGACTACGAAGCGGCCAAATGTTCCTAAAATTTGCTGTGCCTGTCGCGTTCGTGAAATACACAACTCTCTTTATATTTGCAAAACAGCGGAATGAGTTGTCCCTTGTTAGTATCCCTCATGATGGCAATTCTGAACATTTTTCAGTTATGATTCAATAGCACATATTTAACGAACAGTTGTCCCTTCTGCAGCACGTGGAAGACGATGGAGTTCCTGCTGCTGCCGCCCTCTAGGTTCTGGTTGTGAGTTATGAGCGCCAACGTGGGACAGCATATCCAATATGGTAAGGTAGTCCTGATTTATGGTATGGAATAACTGCGTGTGCCGAAAACAGTGGTTTTAATGCGTGACTTCGATGTTTGAGTGTTAGCTCCAGGAATAACTGGACGGACTAATAGACGGACTAGTAGACGGACTAGTGGACGAATGCTTAACACGGCGTTCCTGAAAAAATAGTAATGGTAATAGGTTGACAGACCATGCCACAAATTATAAGGGACAACCAGTTTCAAAATAAATTTGCTATTACCACCGCCAATCGACTAAACAACGATTTGTGGTTTCTTTTTCGCCGAGCGAACTGGCAGTGCACTCACAGAGTTCACATTGGGCTTTCCAATACAAAAAAGAGGAAAAGAATTATCCAAATCCAGCGCACACGATGCAATCTATGTGAAGCAACGCTTTCGTGAAACGCTAGATCAAATGCCACAAATGTGCCCATTTCGTTCCCGTTGATTTGGCGAAAGAGGGAACGGACGCCCGCATGTCGTCTCGTGCAGCTGGCCTACGCAATGCTAACAAATAATATATTGGCTTGTATTTCTTCATTTCTTCGTTATCATTTTACATGAGCCAGCCTCTTCTTGGCCGATCCACTTCTGTGGGTATGTGCCATAGTACGGAAATGTCGAAGTGCTGGTGGTGGCACGATAACTACCCCTGCTTCTTGGCCAATCAACCGTAAGTGCCATCATAATTAACACGCGGTGACCATGCGTTGGCGAGTTGATGTTGGTGCGAGAAAAGTGTACGTGCGATTGCGTCCTAAAGGTTGGAGCATCGGGCAGCTGTGCTGGCGGCACGAGGCTCCAATCCCGCCGCCCGATGCGCATTAGTGTTTAAGAGTAAGAACTGCTCGGCGAGAAGCCGCCGACCGACCCACGTGAAACTATGGAATGGAAGACAAGGAAAGCTTCACTTTAAATAACTTGGTGGGATGACACTTCTTTATATGGAAGCCATTATCGGAAGATCCCACCCTTCTTGCTTAGCGATGACAAGCTCAGCAACTCTTCCGACTGGGCGTCAGTAGAGCGATCACTGTACACCATTTGCGGGCTGCACGTTTGGGCGGAAACAGCCTGTAGCGTGCATTCATTGCACGGTATAAGCTTTAAAGGTTCATATCCTGACGTTTTAAAGTTATCCGGTGCTCTTAGCGTTACATTACGGTAATATCTGTCGAATCCAGACGTTTTGAATGATCTTCGTCATGACAATACGACACCAGTAGGTGCAAATTTTACTGCAGCCAATCAGAGGTAACGGCAGCTCCGGCTACATTACGTATAAATGGCGCTTAGCGTTCGAACTGTCCCCGTGCATCGCTACCTTCAGACCGATGTTACTTTCAGACCTAACTAACGGTAATAATGGCAAATTAAACTAAGGCGAATGTCATTATCTTCGAAGAGTGTCAGTCACCTATAATATCGGAAACTGCGCACATTTATGAAAGACAAAGTGGTTAGGGTTTAAGATAAGCGTATACTGCCACGCATCGTGGAACATACGTTAGCCATTCCAACGTGCATGCAGGTATGTGGAATCGCGTGCACTTGCCAGGAAGGAGCAAAGGATATAAAAGGAGATGAAGTAGATGAGCGCCACGTCGCTGCCGCAAGGCGCCTGGTCGCCTTCCTCTGAGGACTTGTCGCAACGGACCTCGTCCGTGTTCAGGCACGACAGCATGATCTCCTGCCACGACTCGCCAGTCGCTGACCTGCGATGCGTGTGAATTCGACTCCAGCTATGCAGGCACGAAAGCACGCTTCGCGAGAATTTCGGTCTCAGCGCAACGGCAATGCGTCAAGCTCGCTCTCGTAATATCGCAAGGACTGAGAGTACAAGCGCCACTGCACCCGCCGTGAAAGGGATCGGTATGGGTCCTACGAAAACTTGACTCCTCTCTCGTCGCAGTGGACGCTGGCGAATGGGGCTGTCTTCTGTTACGCCTACGTATAGCGTACACGCTTCGTAGCTCACGGAAATAACAGAAGCCAGAGTAGACGTTACTCTAGCATATAAATGCATAATTTCTTGCAAACTTTCCTAGAAGCTGGTGAGTTTTATGTGAACTTTACTCTGTGATCCTAACTTACATTTATTTACCAAAGATATACTGAAGTCTGACGACGAAGCAAGTAGGCGCACAAGACATAAAAGATCATAATGCAAAAAAAAATTAAGACTGGGCTAAAAGGAAAAAAAACGAGATCTTTTATGACTATAGAGAAAATGTAGTTTCGACAAGGCAGTGAATGTAACAACTGATAAATACAACTAATCAATGTAGCGGCCTAATACATATTGTAAAACCAGAAACATATCTTATTACCATTTGTAAACACCAAAACTGCTTTGAAACCGTGCGTTTTGTTTTAATGTCAACATTTTTACGAGATGTTTCGTTACTGCCACTTGCTGGAATGGCTCACCAAGGAGGAGAGATACTCGCATGCAGCCGTGCGAGCGTTTACACAGCATAACCAATTGATAGCAAAACCTCCAGTACCTTGGTGACCGGTTATTTTGCAAGAAACTGTTCCACAGAATGTTAGAACCAAACCGAACAAAAGTTCTTCTTCTGCTTCCTATGCGGATAAAAATAGCGCTCATCGTTGGACAGGAAATAAAAATGACAGACATCTCTCGTCTGACGAAGGCAACGCTTGCGTGTCAGCCTTCTAGCGATTCAACACCATCCTTCTTATTTTTCTACAAGAAATCTACTTTGCTTCCTGCTCGTAGCACTCTTTTTTTCTTTTTTTTTGAGCGATAGCTTTCTTCGGCCCTTACCCCCCTCCCTTTGTTTTTTCTTGCAGTTTGTATGTTTCTGGCAGTTTATGAGAAGAAAGTTAACTTAGGTCCCTGGGTATGTACTGGCCACTGTCTTGCTCACCGGGAAACGTGATGGACTGGGTGTGTGCCCGAACAGACAACGTCGGCACTGCGTACATGGGCAGGTGCCCGTTCTTCGCCGATCCCCCGTAATGAATGTACGACAGTGACACAAGGAGTATGATGTTTTAAATATAATAAATTGATAGAACTGCATCCGGTACATAAACCGCGTCTAATGAGGTCGCTTCATGACTAGCCGTTGCAACGAATTTAAAGGCAGAATGCTGGTTATAGAGAGGGCTGCTTCGAAGTTTCATTTCGGATTCTGCGATTACGAAATGAGAAGCTACGTCACGGAATCAATTGTCATTGTAGTTGGTAGTGGGACTGCCACTTAATTTAACTTCTGATGTACCAATAAAATTTCCTGATACACTGGTGGCATGGAGAGTGGAGCAGGTGAAACCTGAAAGCTATCGCTGACATTGACGGTCATCTTCGGGGGTGTCTGCCACAATTCTTTTTTTTTTTCGAAAGACTATTCTTTTGAAACAGTGCGACCTGCGGTGATCTTTTCCTATTCATACTGCCGCACTCTATAAGTAGCCACTGTTTCACTTTGTTTTTCTCATCTGCCACTTTCTTCTTACTTTTCTCATTACTTATTTGATTCTACCACGGGAAAGCAGTCGCGGGAAACGCCATGCGTTGCACCAGACAACCAGGAAAGACGAGGCCGAAGTGAGCAGGGAAAAGGGCTGCTCGTGAACAAGCAATAAAAAAGAAATAAAAGGGGCAGAAATGTTCGATCAGGGCGAGGCGGTTGTCCGTCTTTCTCCCGTCGCTAGAACTTACGTTCCCCTTACTTTCAATGTGTATTTCTGAACAGTAGGCTGGAATTGTGTCTTTTTCAGTGGCAGTTGCCAGCCGGCTACTCCTTTTATTTCCGTCCCTTGTCCACTATATACGTGTTTTCAAGCCGAATGGTAACATAGACTGTGCAGAGGTGCTCTACGAGTGCACAGGTGGCAGCACTTCCACGGAAATCAGCGCGGCGACGGCGGCTTGGCTCGCCGCGGCTTCCAGCGCCCGCTGGCACCGCCTCGTTAGGCAATCGGCACGAGTGAGCGCCGAAGCGGTCACGGGTTGCGAGCTCAAGTGGTGGTTTTCGCTGTCAACCAACATCGCTCAAACATCATCATGACGCGAGACGACAGCAGCAAACGCTGCCCCGCTTTCATAGATCTTCGCCTTACCTGAAGAGCACCAGAACGGCTTGCGGAAATGTCTGGAAATTGTTGTTGCGGTCGATGGCACTATCCTCATTCTCCAAACCAATTTTACCAAAAAGCTGCATACGAGAGAGAAAAGATGAAAGACAGTAAGCGCATTGGTTTCAGAATATAAAGCTCTGTACACCAGCTGCAGATATCATGTACTTATAGCAAGCTCTAAAAATCAACTTCACCACAACCGAAAGCGGCACGAGTTGTCTCTAACATTGCTAAACATGCAGCACAAATGTTCTCGGATGGCACATAGGAAAAGGACATGAAACCGGAGCTGACTTCCGGAATTGAATTTCACCGGAGGTAGAATTCAGTCGCACCTCAAATTCATGTTCTAGTAAGCGCACTGCTATCATATCTTTTTTTTTAACTATATGGTGCTAAAAAATTAAGTGTATATCAGTGCCTACGCCATGTTCCTTCCACATTCCCCGTCAAAACGATGGTATACGCTGTTTGTTTTATTTTACCTTTTCTTTAATTCTTCATCATTACTCAAAAAGGTTCACTGTGCTGGTAAGAGTTTGATACCTGTACTACATTTTGAGCATACGCTCACTTCTGACCCGATTCACGCGTGGGACCTGCTGGGTTTTCTGTTAATGCCGCTACCGCGTACACTTTCCAAAAGTGACGCTACCAAGAAGTGAAAAGGATTTGATCGCTTCATACTTATACTTCTGGAGCCGTAGCTCATGCACGTTCATGAAATACCATTCGACGATGTGTTAGAAATGCTGTAACAAACAAAGAACGAGAAATAGCAGGAGCGCGCAACTCCATTTCAGCAAAGCCTGATAATAGGCAGTCCTTGCGCCTTCTAATCCACCGACGATCATTCCGGCACCGAGACTGCGAAAATGCGCGTCGTGATATCAGTGCAAGGAGAAAATGTCTCGTCACTGCGACCCACTTAGACGATGCGTGCCTAGCTATCGCTTTCATGCGCGAAAACATAAAATTGCACGCTGTGAAGCACAAGCATCTTTGTCGTCATGCAGCTGAAAAGTTTCGGCAGAATCAAGTATCACTTTATCACTTGCCTGCATTCCAATAACTGCATAGATGAAGAAGAGCATCACAATGAGAAGGGCGACGTAGGGTAGGGCCTGCGCGGAAAATAAGAAATATACAAGCCATATACGTTATTAAAATAAATCGCCAGGTGCAAACAGCGGGAAGATATATAAGCAAATACTGTACTGTGTAGGATCGTTAAATTGGATTCGTTGTAATGTGGTGGAGGGCTTAGGGTTCGTACACTGACGCTAAAGGAAAAAGCTGGGTGAAAAAAAAAAATGGCAACCGCAAAGGCGCCTCCATGTTACTAGCTTTCATTTTATTAACGTTAAGAAATAATCAAAATAGGATGCAATAACAAGCATTTAGACGTAGCACGTACGTATGGAGAATGCGTAAAGCTACTTCGGTATATTTTTCAGAAACGCCAAAAGTCTATTTATCAATTTGTATGTAAAACCTACATGAATTTGAAGGCGCCTGAATAACATGGCGCCACCATACCGAGGTAGGCTCCGGATCGTGTTGATTGCGCGTCTCGTCCGAACCGCATCACGTCATCAGCGCGCACTCAAAGCGTAGCAACATGGCGGCGCCCTTGCGGTTACCGATTTCAATGCATGGACGCTACGGGGAGATTTGCCTCGCTCCAGAGTTGATTATGTTGACATTATGGCAGACGCTTTATCACGACAGTCGAAAAAGGACGGCTATACACAGAAAAGAATTACACAGTTAGCTGAGCGGTTGTCCTGTGTACTTCTTTCTTTTTCGCAGTCCCATTTGCGCTGTCGTAATAATTAACCTTAACGAATTCACCCTATTTTACAGTCTAGTGGTAGAAGGCGTCGGACTAATCTTGACTATCTTTTGTTTCTTACCTGTAACTAACTACAAGTATGCACGAATACCTACAGCCTTTGTCAAAAGCATAGGGATTACTCGGCGACTGCGCCATATGTGTCAGCTGGTTGTGTGGTGCGTTCCCGTGGCTCTCCCGACACTTCACGCCTATAGACGGTTGGTTTCGCTTTCGCCACTTGATAATGCCGTCCGGAGGGATAACCAAGGGTGTAAACCAGCGGGCGTGGCTTCCCTGATTCATGGGGGCACTCTGAAGGTAGCTTTTCATTCATGACAGGCCAATGAAGGCGTCCTCCATAGTACCGGCAATTGCACATTTCGAATCACGATTCCCCAGCAAAACGTGACCAGATCTCTTTCTGGGGTCTTCCTGGCTCGAGCAAATGCGAGAAAGAAGCTCTTGTCTTCGCGACTGTACCTCGGGGAAGATGGCGCACATGCCTAGAGTTGCAAGATCTCTATGCATTTTGGCTATCCCTTAAAGAACCTGTGTTGCTACCACATGCGGATTAGCGGAACGCCTCTGGAACACGGCGGCGTGTTATGGCACGTTGTAGTGATTGATCACCATCGTGGCTGACCACACTATGTGCAGGTTGTCAAAATAAACGGGTCCTATCCCTGCGTATGTGTGAAAAGTTCCAGCGCTCTGCGGTGAAGTTCCGAGTATTCTTGCAAGAAGTTCCTGCGTGGATGAGCCCCGTACTCTCGAAAGCGTTCGCACGTGTGCTTGCTCTTAGCGAGGAGAAAAGAGGGAGTCACCTGGAAGGACTTGATAAAGGTCCAGAGCAAGGTTCGGATGCCTTCGCCTTTGCTGAGTAGCTTGACGAGGCGCATGACGCGGAACAGTCGGAAGAAGTTGATGCTGATGATGTTGGTTCCCGGCTGGGAGAAAGGGGCAATGGAACGCGGCAAGGAAGCGCGGCGTTAGCCACCTCACCGCCCCCATAAAACAATTCGGTCGCATGCGGCGACAGTGCCTCATGCAGCGGGTGCATCGTGGGTCGTGCACAAGAGCAAGCAAACAGCACCGCGAGCTCAACGCCACCTCCACCGACGCGAGCGGTCAGCAAGGCGCGTTTGAATAACTAATTATGCTGGGATAAGCGCCTTTATATTTTGTTCATTCGAATGAAGTGGCTCACTGACATCTTGTCAGCGCAGTCATCCTTACCTCGTAAAGAAGGAATTATTTTTCTCTTGAATTCATGCGATTGAAATTAAGTGGTAAGTCTCATAACCGACAATGGTTCCTGTACCTCACTGCTTTAATACGAAAACCTAAAGCGACATTACTAACAGCGAAAGTAAGAGCAATTATTCCACTATCGAAACCTACTCCAACTCTTAACCAAGGGTGACGCGACGTTTTCCGCTATACTTGACTACGAGAAAAAAAAAGAGCGTTCCGCGGTGCTGGTAACTCGTCGCAGCGCTTGGCCAATGATTGCCAATATTTCGCAGGCACGGTGACAAGTCATCAAATGGCAGGATCGCTTCCTAAAATCGTGAAAAGCGATATCACATATGAAAATTTCTGCTCAACTTCGAACGTGGTTTCATGGCTTACCTGAAGACAATATCGCTGAAACTCGCGGAAAGAGTCGCAAAGCTCGTCATGTGTCTCTGTGACTAAGCACAAGTTCCGTGAAACATTCTTTAGTGTTCTCTACTTCAATGCACAAACGAACAACGACGATTCTCAGGAATGTTCTTTTTTTTTAGCTGTAGATACCTTAATAACTTGTCACCGTGCGTGACGGACACGACAAACGGCATGCAGAAACAGATTCCTAGCAGCCAGTAAAACGCCGTTTAGAGATTGCCCTGCTCGATCTAATCCAGACAGCCAAGCCATATGTGACTCCAGTATAGCGACACACGATATGCAACGAATATATAGGCGTTTTCTGCCATCTGGACTAGATCAAGCTGGAAACAACATGCCTCAACGAAAACAGTTCTAATGCTGTGGCCTTCTTAACAATTGCAACATTCACCTGCAATATATAAGCCTGTACAATCAACATATTAAAGCTTGTCCCGGTTAGTAATCATGTTCTAAGGATTCAACAGGGATTCAAGCACCAAGGCTGTCAAAGCTTCTTCTAATGCCACCAGGAGGGAACCACCAAACAAGTTGGGCGGTTCCCCCCTGCATAAACAGCTCCGTGGCAGTTTTTCCCCTCTTTACTGGATAATCAATTTTAGGAAGAGCCTAGACGAGACATTTTCAACAAAACTTGGCAAAGGCCTTTATGGAAGTGTTTGTTTACTGCGTGTAAAATGTTGCCGTGTAGGGCGAATCCTCGACGTTTCTGCTCTGCAAAGCATCGCACAGTGAAAGAACGAACAGTTTGAGAATACACAGCTGCCTATGTCGTTGCCGCTCTGTGTTCCCGTGATACCTTGAAACGCAATTTGCACATAGTAATGTGTCGGGGCACAGTAGGCGAGATGGCAGATATTGTGTGCGCAGTCGGCCTTCGCGGATGCCCGTGCGCAACCTTTTTCTAGCCTTCCACATAAGCTATTCTATGAAACACCTAGACACCGCATGCAACACGTATCGACGCAGCTTCTCGCGCGTCACGAGACGAGCACGGCCACTTTCGTGAACCACACACACAAAGGCGATAGCTTGAAGCACAGCTGATGTTGCATGCGGCAAATGAGCAAGCATGAAAGATTGGGTGCGCCGCGCAAAGCTCTGATGGTATTAACAATCAACAAATCCTTGATTCGTTAGATTCCTGAGCTAACTACCGCTCCAATAATCTTGCGACTTCCGTTCTATGGTGCCGGCACCCAAGTACAAATAGACGCCACCAATGTCTGCCAATTTTTGCAGTAGTGAAGCCAATGTTTTAGTCAAGCGTTTGCAGTCACGAGGGTTTAGGATTAGGCGCTACTAATATTTGTCTCGCTGCTGACGTAGTTGATTGTCGATGTCGAAGGGTGGCGCGGTATCTGTACAGTCTAGCGGCTGAACACTCAGCTTAGGGCTGAGTGTCCAGCAAATGCGAAAAATCGTGTAGCCATAACAGAGATTAGAAGCAAATTAGGAATCCAGCCTTTGATGCAATGCTTGCGCAGTTAATTCGCACTCATTTAGTCAATTGGTGCTTCGATGACGTCTTCTGCCACGCAACTACAGCCATTTGGTTAACGTAAGAACTGTTACAAGCTCGCGGAGACTGTTAGGTAATGAGTAATAATGTAAGTAATAGCTCGTACGTAAAAAGTCACCTCCACTTGGAACTTTCTCAAGTACTATTCGCACATTATGTATACCGGAAAACATGCATTCGTGTTTTCTGAACGCTATGCATGGCGTTCCTGAACATTAACGAACAAAAAAGCTGGGATTCAAATGCAGTCCTAGTGACATTAGGCATAATCATATCATGTATATCTTCGTACGGGAGCCATCTCGGCATGTAACTACAATCAGTGATTCTGAGAGCTAGTGCTGCCAACCTGCGCTGCCAGTTCGGCCCCGGCCGTCTTAGCAATGTCCAGGATTTCCTAGATTTTTCAGAAAATGCTTCCTGCTTTCCAAGTATTTCGTTCGTGATTTTTTTATTGTTCAAAAAATGCCTCTGCGAGACTGAACAGACGTGGACTAGGCGTCCCAGAAGGAACACTGTCAGCTGAATAAGAAAAATAATAAACTGCAGCTCGAAGAAGGCAGCATAGGAGCTGGGGAACAACCGAGGCAGCATGGAGGAGGCTAATCGAAAGAGGTACCTCACGTAAAAACAGCACATACTCTAGGAAAGGAGTTCGGTGTTGGTCTTCCAATTTTCGGTCCAAACACACCTCGAAACAAAATATCAGAAACTGTTCATTATGGTTTTATCGCACATCAAAACTTAAGACAGTGTGATGAAAATTCAAATTGCGCGATAAATAAACCAGGATTTGGGCTGCAATCTACCAAAAAAAGAAGTTCGGCTGGAGTTGAACAAAAAATTATGTGGTAGTGAGCTAAGGGTAAGGTAGTGCAGAATCAAAATATACGAGTACAAGGTCGCCGTAGTAAAGTAAGGCGAACTTGGTAAATGTTGAAAACACAAACAAAGGTATTAGGTTGTTTAATTGGACACTGACATCGCGCTTAAATGCAAAATAAGAAACAAAAGGAGCCTCACAATGTTTGCGTTATCAGGACACACGTTTTCTCTCAATTTTGTTAACTCGGCAAAAGGCTCTCTGAAGAGAATGCGCAGGGAAAGGACCTGCACGTTCGGATCAGTCAGCTGTTGCACGCAAGAGAAACTTCCAGAGGTTGTTGCTGCATCATCAACAGCTGAAAAATAAAAGCTGGACCAAATAGAACTGTCCCTCGAGTCCATGTGAAAAAATAGGCATTTCTTTTGCGTTACATCGCAATAACCAATGCACATTTGAAGAAGCATTATGCGATCAGATCAAAAACATTCGCTTTTAGAGGAAGCTTTGAGGTACCACTTAAATTTGGCATTTTACCACTAGACTAAGCCAAATGTCCTGCATATGGTGACATATTCCAGAGGTTGGCAGCACCGCTATGTATCTCGTGTCGAGTCAGTTTCCCGTGGGCACAAAACGTGTGACGTCATGTCGAGGCGTGTTGACACCAGGCCTTGCGAAAAGCTAGATGTCTGCTCCAATTGACAGTCTTGTTTTCATCAATTATCAGCTATTGTAAGAACCCCAGAAATAAAAAAAAAACAAAGCATAAGACAACCAACTTTGGTATACACATACGAACAGCGAAAACAAGGGCGTAAAGTTAGGGCTCACGCCTGCAACATTGTGGGAAGAAACAAGGAAAGTGAAGAAGAAGAAAAAAACGCTACACAACCTACTTGATGGGCACACCGCGCGCTGTTACGCTGCACTTCTTTGGGATTACGTCCGAAATGAGGCCGTGCTACGTTACTGGTTTGGCGACGGTAAGAGAAACACTGCAGCAGGTCTTAACCACACTCCATCTAGAATCAAACTCGGTAGAAGAAATGAGGCACACAGCACGCGAGGTTCTACAAAGGCACACTATAAGCAAGCAGTAAGGCTGTTTTCCTAAAAAAGGAATATAAGGTGCGTCTAACAAAGCGTGCACGCTAAAGTCGACCGAGGTCGACCCTACAGGTGCAAACTAATTGATTGCCAGCTTGTTTACTAGCAGCTGTAGGGCACGAATTGCAAAAGACTGGACGCTGTGGAAGGCACAAGGTTTTGGAGCCACAGCATGACATGCCTACGTTGGCGCTACGTTATGCGTTATGCGCTGCGTTACGCGGGTCGGCTTGAGCCGCAATTCTAGCTCCACTTGAATTCACGAAAGACTTCGCGGATTTGAGGTAGGTATTTGTTGATTATTAAAATGCAGCTTCGATGAGTTGAAGAAGACTTTTCGCCCCATGATAAACAAGAAAAAGAAACATTTTTTTCATGCTTCTGACAATTTTTGCTATAACAGGTCCCAGCGTAGTCGAAGGCGTAAAGCCAATAGCTGCCTGGACAATCAGCGCGGCAATATTGGCAAAATAACGAAACGCTCACGGTGACTTTGTCTCGCAAACTCCTCACTTGCGAATGGGCACTCTTGCCAATGGTGAGCTCACAATTTTAGCAGGCACCTGGCTACGTTAACCCTTTAATTTTAGCACGGCTAAAGCACCGCTGGTAAACCTTCTAGCCACCAGTCTCACTTCTTTATATTTGATGTGGACCTGGTATTCACATATTTCTGCTTCTATTCATCCTAACAGTGTTACACTTACATCGTATGACAGTTCAGTACAATTTAAACTAGCACGATTTGATGGTCAAACGGACAAGGACGCTAGTTTCAGCTGTCGAGTTATTTCGACATGCAACTTTAGTGGCCGAAAAGTACGCTGCATGGGGCGCCGCGAATCCTTCATGCCTGTGGTCGTTCGAACTTCTGCACGTAGTCGCTTGGGAAATCAGAAAAGATACGCTTAGACGTAGCAAGTGAATAGCGATTCTGTATAGAATCCCATGAAATCGGTTACATATTCAGAGAGATGCTAACCAAATAACACCGAAACTTAATGACGCCTGACCCTTCCATTGCGTAATGCCTAAAAGTCGAAAAGCGCTCTCGATACTCCGTAACGCAAAACACAAGATGCGTAATGTGTTTTGGGTTCAGCACTACTTCTGCGTAAAAGCTCAAGGCATAGCTTAAACAAGATGCGTTATATATTTGGGGTTCAGCACTACTTATGCGTAAAAGCTCAAGGCATAGCTAAAAGAATGCACATTTGTGGACCTGTATACAGCGATACCATGCTATGCCTACTTTGTGTACGGAATAGGCGCGGAAGAACAGAATGCAGAGTGGTCGTCCTCTCAGAAAAAAATGAGCAAATACGATTCTGCTCACATAACAGAGCTAACCCTGCACCGTCTTGAACTTCAACTTCATATAATCTATATTACTATTTTCCCCCAACTAACAATTTTAAACATGGATGTTACTGCGACCTTAGATTCCGTGGAAAATGCGCACAGTATCTATCGTTGGCTGAGTTGCGGTTTGTTGAAATCAAGTTCTCGACACGAACCAAGGACAGCGCCGTTATCGAAAATCATCCCTGTGTGCCCAGTTTTGATGCGAAAGCATCGAACGGCTCATTAAGTGAAGAAGCTGGCGTCTATAGCAGTGAAAATGCACCTATAGTCACATTGGCTGCGACGCCACGTCAGGATCGTGCATTGTCGGTGTACCTGCTGCGTGAGGGGAGAGGGCAACACTGCGACGCCACGTCACCAGCCTGCCTCGACTGAACAGATACGGCGACGCGACGCGTTGTCGTGGGTTGTCGTGGTTGACGGGTTGTCGTGGGCGAGGAAGTCGCATGACGCGTGCGAGCCGGTGCGAGCCAGTGCCGCCGTCTCGCTCTCGCAGGACTGCGCGCGGTCGGCATCTCTCTCACCCTCGCTGGGCTTAGCTGCTGCGCGAGCCTGCCGACCTTGGTGGCCGCTGCTAATTCCTCGGTCTCTCGTCAAAGCAGGACGTCGGTGACGTGCGGCGTTCTTAATTTTTCACCAATATCGGCCGGCCTACAGCCAACATGCTAACGTAGAAACTGTACAAGAAAAAAAATTAACCCACCCCAATATAATCACAAAACTCGATAACATACCCCGCAGCAAGTGTCTGAAACATTACTCGCAGCGCAGAAGTCGATGGACCACTCAACGGCGTTCAATAGGACATTACTTATATAGCATTCACAAGACCTAAGGAGTGCTTACGTGTCCGCTGATTCTTTGTTTCTTTTTTTGTTTTTTTTTCTGCAACCACAAATCTTCGAAATCTCTGCTTCAGTTGCTGTTACTCGTAAATGAACACAAAGGCAAGTTTTATCGAGAATCACTGTTGCTGTTATCAAAATAAATTTCTCTCCTTCCTGCAGCTACGTGCCTATGCCTACGTCTTTGAAGGTCTTTCGTGAATTCCTGCATTACAAACGGTGAACGAGCTCATATACGAATGCCTGTCGTTATAGCTTTTTCTAAATGACGAATGACAAGTAGAACCAGACGTCATTTTCGGGTACTTGCGTGCAGGCGATGGACCCCTGGCAGCCTAGCGCCGGGCACCAACATTAATAACCACTGGACAAATAAAGTGTATTCCTATCCTATCCTTGCGTGTAGGAGTTTAGTAGTGTTCAACTGAGTATGCATTACATTCTAGTTACTCAGACTGACAGCTGCAAAGCTTTCGATACCCACAACTTAACACGTTTCACATGTATGCATAAGTAAGGATTGCAAAACCAGACGACGAACACCAAGTACAACGTTTAACAGATATCTGTAAGAGCATACTAAGGAGTTACTTGCAAACGTACGAAAACATAACGACGTCGTTAATTACGACAACGAAACGAAATGGCCACCAATCGTAGCAGCGACAATGGCACTCAGAAATTTAATGTCAAGAGCCTCTAGTATAACGCATGCAACCAACAGTTCTGTGACCGTCACCGGCGACGCTAATTTTCATAGAATAATAGCCGCGAAAAACATTCTAGCAGAACCCATCTCACGAAGAAATGTTCACGTTAGCATGATTATCACTGACGCAATGCAGCCACACAGCGCACTGGCACCGCAGAGACATGTCCTGTATGAGTTGTGTATACAGCTAGGTTCCTCGCGTTTCCCTGTGGACACGCAGCCCTATATGAGGGCGTCGCCGCGAAGTCCACTCTTCGCATGTGTGTGTGAACGAATATTGAGGTAAAATTGCGCTAAGACTGGTTAGATTACGCACAGAACCGGATAAATTTTACATCATTTTAATGCGTTAGCATTCTCAGGCTATTTCACGGACATTCCAGAGGCTAACGATCTGTCTGTCAATGTTTGTATGTCTGTGTGTTTTTTTTTTCTAACTGTTTTTCCGCCAACCTGTGTCATTGTTGTTGTGTTAGCTGGAAGTACGGTTTGGGACATATTTGTCGACTTCATTCTATTTGCATGCCACTGCCTCATGTACTTTTGGGAAATGAGAGCTTTTCCGAGCCGTGATACAGCGGACGCTTCCCCATCTGCTAGACCATGTGACGTAGCACATGTCTGGAACACAAAGAAGATTTTAAAGAGTCAAAAGGCGATCCTGCACGGTATTAACGCAGCAAGCTGGGCGAGTTAGTGATTGAACATATTCCTAACGGTGGCCAGCGCAACCCGGACGAAGGCCAAAGGGAAGCGGACAATACGAGCTCGTATCGTCCACTTCCTTTTGTCCTTCACCCGGGTTGCGCTGGCACCGCTAGGAATTTGTTCAGTCACTAACTCAAGCTCTTTGCGTCCACTTCTTTTGGTCCTTCGTCGGGGTTACGCCTTGCAATATATCCTGTAAGGTACCTAAGCCCACTACTTCGCACAGCAAAGCAACGTCTGCGAAGGCTGTGCCTCCCACTAAGCAGAGTTCAGCGCATTCTCTATTACGTGCCGTTCCCGCCGGGGCGAAACTCGGCTGCTACAAAAAACGGTTGCCACACTAAATAAACTGTCTTCCTTTCTTTCTTTTACACAAGTTACACGACGCCCTATTTTCCTAGGGTCGCGTGTTTGCTATTTGTTGACTGATAATTATATAAACAAATGACGCCACTGCAACTGCTCGGGAAAAACCTTGCGTTTGGACACGCCTCAGCCTACGAGGGGGCGTTGCTCCCCTTAATTGCCAGTGCAATTAAAATAAGGTGCACTCCAGTGTCCAAAATAGAGCTGTTTAAAAGTGGACTAATACTAGGATGTTTGTTGACAATCGCAGTTTCTTCGAACAGCACGACTGCTCATATGACGCACCCCAATATGGACTTCAATACGAATCTCACTAAATCCGCTACACAACGCACATACAAGAGTTCTGAAGTATCTGCATCAAGTACTTCGTAGTGCGGCGCGTTCGTGAACATCGGGAGCCGACATTATGCAATTTTGACTTAATATGTATTCACACACACTGCGAGTACATCACATGCGTAAAGTCAACTCAGAAAGCGCAAGCTCTAAAGAAAAGAATCACACTGTGAACCAATCGTCTGCTCCAGATACTAGCTCCAGACTACACTTTGAGCCTGTAATTTGGTAATATGAACAAATCACTTAACTAAGTGCCCGAAGGTGAACGTCCGGATTGTTGGTGGCGGTGCCACTACTTAGCATTGCTGCGTATTCTTTCCTTAGCTCATTGTGCTTGTCAATATTGATTCACACTAGTCCACTTTCTTGAATGTGTGGATTAATTTTGAGCACAACGCATATGAAAGTCTCAGTTTCGTCCGTGTATACGTCGAATTGTCCACACAACAATACTTCCCAAAAAGAACTGTTGTTTGTACTGGTGGTGTTCGTTTTAACTGAAGTAAAGATGTTTTCATTTCTTCTGTTGAATTCATGCCATTTTAAACAATCTCATGTCATATATATATGTGAAATGAAATATCCGGAGGCGTAATGCTTCCACCAGCTCCAACTGGACGTCATTTAACTCTGCCTACCAACAGAAAAAGAAAGCAAATGCAGCAGGACTAAGTATTCCGCACATAGAAGTACTCGCGATTCTGGGGCGAAGCACACTCGCTGCATCCGCTCGCGAGGAGTTTGCGACGTGCAAAGAGCCGCGGCCTGACAAGGGCTTCGTAACGAACGTTGCTCTTTGGGAATTCCTGCCCTGCTGGCAATCGTGTCTGCGCTCTAAGAAATCCCGCTACTTGCAGTAGTCGTCCGGGCCAATGGGAAGGCGGGTGGCACACACGCACACGTTGAGATAGAGAGACAGAAAGAGAGAGAGAGAGAGCGAATGATATGCTGCGCAACAGGGCCACACGGGGATTTCCTAGAGGGCAGATTGGAGCCGAAGATCGCTCACGTTTACTTCGGAGTAGAATATGTCGATGAAGCTGCCCAGCACAATTATGAAGTCGAACACGTTCCACGCGTCGCCGAAGTAGTTCTGCATAAAGAAAGGGGAGGAACAGGCAGAAAGAAAGAAAGAACACGTGAACACCACGCACAAAATATTTACAAGCAATGATGTTTGACTCCTGGGGACTCTATGAATGTATATATGCCCACCAATGATATCCACTTAAGACAAGTTTATCAAGCTCACGGTCACTTATGGCCTGGATTGTTTATTTAAGCGGGTTGGTACATGGCTTGTCCCGAAAAAAAAGAAGAAACAGCCCCAAAGCCGGACACAAAAGTCAAGAACTGTTGTTTCGTTCTGTTCGGCGCTTCATTGTGTTGTTCAGCGCTGGTTTTCAGTGTTTTGTTCAGCGCTATTTCTCAGAACAAGTCACACATATGCTCACCTGTAACCTGCAAAATATAGCACCAAGCCATCTCAGGCACTCGCCAGTGACCTCGCTCTGTCTTACCTTCAATATTAGTGGGCTATGATTTACTTTCGACTGAACAGGCAGCCGGCATGACATTACCACTTTGTTTCAAAGGAATTTGCAGTTTTAACCTTCCTAGAGACTGAAAAGTTCGGTCTTGCACAAGAAATAAGAGAACACAAAAGTAAGTATAATGACAATACTGCAGTAAACTTAGCTGCACAGTTCTTTGCGTGTCAGGTAGAGGAAGATTCCGCAAACGAGGATATACTTTATTTTGAATTTCGACAAGCCAGATTTCCTTCTCGTATTACATTCAACTACGTTAGTTTCCAAAGGTGTGAGCGGTTCTTTCTTTCAGTTACAAAACGTGTGTGATTTGTACATTCCATTACCCTAGAATTGGTGCATATATTATTTACAACATTGTATTATATGCACGACTTTCCGGTACCACAGTGTTGCAAGTATAAAAGGATGGTGAATCACACATACCATAGACGGAACAGTCATCACTTCGAAAAACAGCGAACTAAACAGAAAAACAATTTTCATGTGCTCAGATGAATAATTTCGGTCAGAAAATTGTGGTCTATCTGCGGTTGTACGTTTCTGTACAAAGGCAACTGTTAGCATTCCTTTGAATTGCCTTTTAATAAATTGTTGACAGTGACTCACTTTTTCCTACCTTTCTCCCCTAATCAGTGGTTTATTTTTTTTTTATAGCATGATGCGAACTGAGGTGTTCATCACGTACAGCTGCCACGTCTGACTCATATTTTGTGAAAGTGGCAAATCTAAGGCTAGTCAAGGAGACCAGTCACATTTTTAATCTGGCGAGTCCACTTCATGCACTCATGTAATTCAAGCTTGAATAGATTTAAAAACAGAAACTTCCGTGTACAATTTATAGAGCAAAACAGGAAATGGCTTCCGTGGCCGGAGGCTCATTTATAGGCTGCTTAGTTCCTTTAATGAAAGCGGTCACAATATAGTAGTGCAAAATGTAATCCGCTGATTTATACTTGAAACATGATACAAATATGAGGCAAGGTAATGAGAGAATATCTGCTAAGAAAGTGCCTAGTCTTAGGCCGAATGCAAAGCAAGCCTGCGGCCTCCTCTCTACAGTGACTCCTATGTGCCGCATTTCCGCAAGGTACATTGTAAAAGACCTGACCCAAAATTGCAAGTGTACGCAAAGTTATGCGCTGGGAAATGGCAGCTAAAAGTGATAAATGAGAAATTTTCGTGGCGATGAACGTACGTAAAACATCAAGCAAATGCATTGTGTAGAACACCCGAAAATAAACACACGTGAAGTACGACCACTTAAGAGGAAGCTTTATGTTGGGCCTACTCCGATGCCGCCTATTAAAATTCAGGATGTTTCATGTAACTTGAGCCAAAGTTTAAAAATATGCGAATGCCACATAGCTGCATCAAACCAAGGTAATGTCATTTGCTGTTGCTTGGAGATACTCAGGTTATTTTTGTATTCCGCCTAATTAGATAATTATTCTTAGTTGTTTAATCAGCTTGTCATATATTTTAATTAGATGAAAAGTGTCGATGAGAAAATTGTAGGGTAACATGAAAAACTCCCGATACAGCTTTCTGTTGCTGAATACGTGTGACATAAAAGTCTTTTTTCGAGCGTGAAAGAAACCCGCGGATGCAAGCAAAGTGCCCCGAGCGGTCGCTTGCACGGAAATTTTGCGTGTCTTCTGATCAAGTTGAGCATCAGAGCCTCGGAGATGCAGACAGACGGGAAATAGGAATGCATTCATTCTACGTTACGGAACCCACCTTCCTCTTACTCAACATCTATCGGGAAATTTGCTATTCTGAGCGAGATTTGATTCCCAGTTGCGTGTAGGCTGCATTAGTGCTCGAACGTCGTGTGACTATATGTATATATATATATATATATATATATATATATATATATATATATATATATATATATATATATGTATACGAAACCAGCATAGAAATGGGAATAGACACACCGCAAGAAACACTGTCAACCGCACATTTTTATGTAGGAATCTACGCGCTGATATACGACGTATGTGCCAAATCAGAGTAAAGCTTACTAGGTTAAATTCGTATTCTGCAAATTTCGATTTGGTAAGGGTGAGCAGACCACGTGATTAACAGTTGGGAGCTATTCGAATACTCGTACGGTTCTTGAAACTCTCGATACAGAGTCGGCCTCGAGTCGATGCTAAACCCCTACCTTCTTGGGTTCACATTAAACATTACTCTAATGACTTACCTTGAACCTGAAGGCCACAATTTTTAGAACGAACTCGAGGGCAAAAACGGCGGTGAAAATCATGTTCATGACATCCAGTGCGTACGTGTAGGAATCGGGTTGGCCGTAGAACTGCAAAAAAAAGATAAACAATCTGTAAGTTGTGGGCGAGCAGAAAGGGCATTGTTGACAAGAGTAAAATGACATAAGGCAAAATGGTAGGGTAAAAGCGAATATAACGCGAAAAACGACATTCTTATTTTGCGTTTAGTTCCACGGATACACGTATGAAACGTTTGCAGGATTACTTTCTTCTAACACAATCGTCTGCATTCAACGTAGTAGCTCTGTTTGTTCAAGATGTACAGCGAACAAAGTGCCTTTTCGAGTTACTCAGATTTTGCGAAATGATTACGCTCCAACGTGGCGCATGATGTCAGACGACTCGATGGACTTTCGCTAACTGGCATGTGGCGATGCGTTCCAGCTGAGTAAGAAACCGTGAGCCGTCGATGTGGCAGCATAAATAAAGGCTTGGCGCGTTATTATTCGATCATTATGATCTACTGCACAAGAAACAAACAAGAAAAAGGACGACAAAGTCTGAAATGAGAGCTGCATGAGAACACCAGTAAAGAAAGCATCAGAAACATGAAAGTGCACGATGACAAAGCGGAAAGGAGAAAAGGAAACATGGTGTAACTATACAAGCCATCCAAGCAGAAGACAGGCGACGATGTGAAGGAAATTCGTCATATCATTAAGCCACATTAAAGAGTTTTATACCCAGCTTGTAAGAAAGAGGTTAGCAAGCAAAAGAAAATAAACGAAAGAAACTGTCACAGGCAACTTGGTGATACTTCACTCTGACAACTACTTTCTAATGGCCGACGTAGTTATGACTCGGGACTAATTAGCTAAAACAGTCAGAAAACTAGGAAGCAAATAAATATAAGGTGTTCCATTTTTATTAGTAATGAAATACAGAATGAGGAGTATGCGATAAGTTCCCTACTATATACCAAGAAAGCGATTTCTATAAGTGGCTCGCCCTCAGGGAAGCGGTGAAAGAGTGGGCTTTTGTTGTCAAATTCGTTTAATTGCGTCCATAAAAGACACATCACATAAAACAGACAAGCTGCCGAGCTTTAAGTGACTTACAGTATATCACAGCTTGCGCAGGAATCACGTAGGTATGTAAAAATACTAAATATCCGCACCGTATAAACTACATTATACGGGCGTTATATATATAGCTACTGACAATAGCTAATCCGGTAAAGGTTTAGATCAGGTTATTTTGTCACAGTGAATGCCGCAAGCCCGGATCACTTAAAAGTTTGTCTGCTGCATGGTGGAGCTTCGAAATAAATGGACAGGCCTAAATAACATACATTGTAGTAGATGTCGGCAACAAGCAAGTAATAATGCGGGAAGTCTTACCTAGTTCAGAAGCCAGAACGGACAAGAAGCGACAAGTTGAATTTTCTATAACGTACGCCAATCTCGTCCAAGAGGGAGTTAACGCACGCTCGCCCAGAAAATATTGCGGGGCGCGCGAGCGCGTGGGGAAATAAAACCCCTTAAACTTCGTAAAGCAGGGGCACGCTTTGAAGAAGCTCGCCTCCTCCTCGTGCGCTCTGGCCGAGACCGACGGCGCGTCGCTATTGGCCTAATAGCATCACGTGGGCCCTCGCGCCATGCATCAGCGCCATTTTTGCTCGAGCAGTGTCTACGGAGTTGCGAGGAGCGCATGTTGGCGCGTTGCCACGCTCGAGCAGTGCAGGCGGCGTCATGGTCGAGGAGGGAGTAAAACCCCTCACTCTCCCAAAGTAGCGCCATTCGCTTCCCTCCTCCTCCGCTCGGCGCGGCCTCGACGGTGGCGCCGCCGGTGGTGGGCCTGCCGTAGCAGACGACGGCTAACCCACTACGGGAGGACATCCGCAGAAAAGTTCGTTCGAGCCCTGCGGAGCAGTTTTTTCAATCCAGATCTTTCTTCGTCAGTCGGTAACTGGCCTTTAGAATTTCGTCTTGGAATTGCGGAAGAAATAGAGAAAATTACCATTATTCAAGGAGTATTTGAGGCGTAAAGCTCGCGACGTTGAGAGTTCGTGTTGCTGAAACACGACGCAAGCACGCGGTGTACTCAAACACGCGCGTAATTACCAAAGTTTCAGGTGTTGACAGCGTGAAAGTATGTGTACGTGGTTTCGTAGGTTCATTCACGTACCTGCAGGACACTTTTGTTTGATCGGCTCGTGAGAGATTCCGCCTGTGTGCGATCAGCAATGCCTGGCAACAGGGCCGTTTTTTTTCATTGCGGGGTGCTTTGGTAATCGTGACGATATATTGTTTTTTTTTTACAAGTACTACTCCAGGAGGGCACATGTAATGGCTAACGGAGGCCTCTGAAGAGCACGTAAAATTACACTAATGCAGGCGTCGCAGAGAGTGTTCGCATACAAAATTGGCTGTCCGCGATCTTATACTCCCTTGGCATGCACAGGCTTCGGCGAGCCCCATCCAGCCCTGGTTCTAGCTTTGGTGTTCCCGTTGCCGCTTTGGTGCCCTGGAGGCGCCGTCAGTAATACAAAATAATGACGAGTTGTTACAAGTAGTAAATAAAATTTGTTGAAGAAATACAATCGCGCCGAGGCGCCAATTTCTAAAGCAAAGCTAGCGCGTGAGTATTATGAAACGCCAACGAGGAATTTACCGGCCCACGTACGACTCTACGATCAAAGTGCACGTTAAACTTCCCCAGGCAAGCTAGATAAAGTTATCCGGAGCCATCCACTACGACCTCTTAGCTTTAGTCGCTTCGGAACGTTAAAAACGTTAATCACCACAAACCAAATCAATACATGCGGGCGTACATTCGAAGCTAAGACTGCGTCGTAAGTCATAGTAAGCGTCGAGAATGTGCTAACTTATGGTGGAGCTCAAAACACACCCTGAATAAAGTCGCTTTTATGTCACAGGCCAGCTGCAGATGCGTGCATTTCACCGCAAGACGAATCTACATGAAACAAAGAGAGCACATTCGAAAAAAAAAAGTCAAACAACGCGCTAAAAACCACGCAGAGCATGAACACACGCTTTTTCGAAGCGGAAGGCGTGAACTAGGCTCAAAATAAGAGGTTGTGAGTAGCCGTGGCCTTTACTACGCCGTGCGTTCTTCGCCACTTCCTCGAAGTCAGCCCGCCCGATCCTGCGACTCCACACTTCTTTTTGCGTAGCGCCCACCGGACGGCAAAGCAAAAAAACTTTTTGCCCTCGCTGTGTCTGTTGCGGCAACTGAAGGCGCAGCAGCATGGCATCGCAATTATGTTCTCGGCCCTGCACATTCTATTACGCTAACGCACTCCGTCAGTCCACCTGCCGTACTTTCGTCGCGCAGGCCCAACAATGGAGGTCGGCGCGCGCTGGAAAGAAAAAATATACAGGGGGCGTGGAGGAAGACGCGCCAGGAGGAGCGGGGTGTCGGAAAGATCGAAGAATGGCGCTACTTTTGAAAAATTGAGGGGCTTTAGGAGGGACGTGAAAGTGAGGGAAAACGAGGAGGAGTGAAGACGGAGGAGGAGAGTGTCAGTACTTTACCAAGTTTAAAGGGTTTTATGGCGAAACGGCCCTGCGCGCCGCCTAGCGGCGCACCCCTGTTGTCGAGACCAACGCCTGCGATGCCTGCGCTCTCCAGGAATGCAAACGTGCATGTTTGCAGGGTTTCTCCTTGCGCGCCGGCGATATCCGAATTCTGCCGCAAGATGCCCATGTTGCGATTGCGTGAGCGTGAGTTTGGGCGCGTCACTGCGGCCGGTTTCTGTCGAGTCACGGCGCGGACGCATAGGGCCCGGTGAAGAGCGCAACAAGTCATTTCCTTTTTTTTCTGCACAGCGTCTTTTCGTGGCCACTCTTCGTTCTTTCTTTTTACGAACGGGACGTTCTCCCGCAGAAGAGCGGGCAGAAAACGCGGTCTATAGAACGAGACAGGCAAGAGTAATGTTAACTCTGGATTTCCGTTATATGAACGAGGTTTTGCCCGTCGAAGCCACCACAACGCCAATCGCAAGAAGGGAACCTCGCGGCTACATTCGGATATCGCCGGCGCGCAAGGAGAAACCCTACAAACATGGACGCTTGCAGTGCTGGAGAGACGCACGTGCGCGCAGGCGTCGGTCTCTACAACGGGGGGCCGTTGCACCACGCGCTCGCGCACACCGCAATATTTTGCGGGCGAGTGTGCATGTTACGTGTGAGCAATGTACGTAATAAACTTCATCGCCTAGGGTATAGTGAAACGAACGGGGAGTCACCGCGGAGTATCTAAAGAACGCGAACCGCATTTGAGGCTTTGCCTCCCCACCGCAGGTAGAGTAGGCACGTATGAGGTCTTTCATCTAGGCGGGGACGGTCAGTTCATTAAGAATGTACCAGCTACACTGCAAGCTCCAAAAAGAAGGAAGGGTATACAAGAGAGATTTGAGATCTCTCATAACTAATGTATGATGAGGTATGTCCAGTAGAACTCTCTTATCAGGCGCCGCACGATTTTCGGCGCCCGCATGCGAGATATGCCGGCACATGCAGACGCACTGCCTTGAAGTAGCAGCGGCTAAAAATCGTGACGTTTACATAAATGCAACCTCGAAGTTCAAGTATTAATGACGCGTTTGCCACTTGCCACATGCTTCCAGATGCACTAACCATGCAGAGTAGACCCATGTAACTACATTTGTGTTGGTTACTGCTGTACGTATTACGGTGAGAAAAAAAGTTGCTGTGACTGAACGCGGTTAAACCAAGTTTCTCCAGCGATAGCAAGGGTTTGTTTGCTTTGGAAAATGGCACAGACGCTGCTCGGCGCCACAACAGCAGCGAGCGCATTGACCTTCATACTGAGTCTCACTTCAACGCGAACTAAGCATCGAAAGCACAGCGCATGCGAAGCTATTAGGGCTCGGACCACTCTGTATACATCGCAGATCACTTTAAAGGTGATACCCGCGCGACCGCGCACTTTGTCCACATCGCAGATCGCTTTCAAGATACGGGCACCCACGCGGCGTACGCAGCAGCCGCCGGTACTAGCAGGTTAAGTCCCAGTTTGACCTTGGCTGAGCTTGAATGTCAGATTTACGGAACGAGGCGTTTTCTGGGTTTGAACGTGTAGCAGAGCTATCGCTCCAAAACGACAGCGCTCCTCTAACTGAGAGCGTTCTTAGCTCCTAAGTCATAGAAGCTCTGTTGGAAACAAGCGCCTTGGCCAAACTCTGCCTCAAAATAAGATTGTGACCGAGTGCAACGCACAACTGTCATCTAGTCATTGACATAGCCAGGAAAATCCATTCGTCCTTAAGTGACGAGTTCCTCCGCGATAGAGAATCATCCGCTCAATCTTGAGTACAGTATCGAGCGATGACAAGGCGTCAGAACAATTATCGTAGCTCCCACTCACCTGAAACATTATTCGGACGCTAGTACATTCGCGGTAGATCTTCTAGGATAGATTTGCACTGGCAGATGCTACTGCAGCCGGAACTAGCTGCTGAGAGTTCCTAGAGATATCATGATAAAAGCAGCAGTGGTACACCTTTCATAGTTTGGTTATCTCTAACGGAATATCGCTACTAAGTCCAAACTACAAGTGTTGGCATTTCTCTTTTAACGGGCTCAATAATCATCCCTAATCCTTTCACACGACTAGGCTTGCCTACAAATGTCTTTTAGTATGCAAATTAAGCCACCCAAATACCACCCATACCTACCTGCTTGTACATACGGTACAAGAGTAAGAGGTGCCGCAAATGGCGACATTCTATGTTCCTTATTTCTAGCTTAGTTATTCACTGCTTCTGTGGATCATCTGCGGCTGGTCTGAGAGACAGGAGTGCAGAACGACATTGCGAAGGTGAACGTACATCATTTCACAAGTCACGAACCTGCTCTCTTTTAATACAAGGAAATCATAGTAGACCGTGAATTTTCAAATCTCAACGCCACAATGAAACAGCACTAAACGATGTTGTGGAAATATCATGTAGTATTAGTCGGCACTTATAGATGAACAGTCTAAGGGCTTGAAGCAAATGTAAGTAGAACTGTAATGATGTGTAAGTAGAATTGTTCAATCGAATCTTCACTGTAAAGTCTCGACAAGCACATTCTTCAGGCTTTCCGAAGACATCATAGCAGTTTAAGATGGCAAATAATTCACACCCCAAGAGAAACTTATGAGTAGTGTTAGTGAAGCCAGCATGCTAAGAATGAAGCGAAAAACCACGAGACATGGGGCGTGTTCTCACCTTCATGGCAAGGGTGAGTGTATTGGTCATGATGAGCACGAAGAGCGCGTACTCAAAATACTGGGACGTGACGAACCACCACATCTTGTACTGGAAGCGGGCCTTTGGGATGTAGCGCCGCACGGGTTTCGCTTTGAGGGCGAACTCGATGCAGTTTCTCTGTGTGGCGGGAGAGGGTTGCAAAATGGACGCACCATTAATGATCACTCACAGTCAGTCAGGCACGCTCAAGATGTGCATGTTTAGATAAAACACTGTCGGATACAGGCGCGGACCAGCGTCAAGTAAGTTCGACGGGCACGTGGACATTTCCACAGTCGGCGTATTTCTTTTTCAGTGGGGCATTGTAATCCTGAGCATGAAAGTTTTATGGGGTCTGCGAGGTGACGTTGCGAACTGTAGCTAGTGGCGCCAACAATCTGAACCATCTCGCTCGCGAACACGTGGCGGCACCTCCATAACCACAAAAAGTTAAACCACTAAGCATAACGTCATTGCCTCGACAAAGACCGGTCGCCTACTCGAAACATCTGTCAACCTATATGAGACGTTTCATTATTGTTGACTTTTCTTTATGCGCTCACTGCATTCATCAAAAGCCGACCCAACAGAAGGCTCACTCACACCACAAAGACAGCCATTGTTTTTCTAATGTTATTCACCACGCCCAAGAGAGACTTTGTAACTTTCTATAAAGTTTCCTTAATTGAAGTATATGAACTGATATGTCGTGTCCGCAAAGGGCTCGCCGTACAAGCAGGAGCGCGTGTTCGGTCACAGTTTTGTCCGCGTGCGCTTGTTCAACACATGACACACAAACTATCAGCAACAAATTTAGGCTCCAAGAACAAAGGTGCTACAGATTCGAAAATTGCGTACGCCGCATTGAAAGAGGGGTAGGCATTTACCAAACAGTTTTATTTATATCGGTTGCCCCTTCGTCATGAAGAGAGTACTTTCCGAAGTGTGTGCACTGGCAGTTATACCGGTAGAAAATTATTTTTATACGAGATATAGTTTTTGAAGTGTCATGCTATGCCAAAACGAATGAATATCCCTGCTGTAAATGTTATAAAATCACGAATTGCAACATATCATCTGAATGAATTTATGTACAATTATACGAAATGCCGAACTTTGGAGCACCTCGCTGCTAAGTGGTTGTTCTAACTGGCATTCGCTATTTTTGTTGTTCTAATCGATGAAAAAGATATCGAAAATCCTAGTAATTTTAAGAAAATGTCCTTCTGTTCATGATTAGCATATTCATAAGACTTCGAGAAACCTTCATAACTCATAGATAAATACTACGCGAGTAATTTACAGCCGAAATAACGAAAATTGACCACAATTTTCTAACTCATCCGTGGGACCCTCTGAATCCTGGGAAAGCTTTGAGAAGCTTACTATGAAGAACTTCATATTACCTTGAGCGCCTTCTGTACTTCGACATCACTAAGTGCGCAAAGCTCGAAACACTCTCTAAAGTATTTCAAAGTCTAACCTGAAAATATGCGAAATACAGCATAACGAGATAATGGTGTTTACACTTGCCCGAGGGTCTGATCCCTTTCGCCGGCTTTTTGGGTTCTACAGCTCTGGAGCGATATTCATAATGAGTAGTAAGGCTGAGTCTCGAGAATTCAACCCTTACTCTCCTCGAGAGCGAGAGAACAGGCGTGCCACTCACTTGGTTCTTGTCGAGCTCACAGTTCTTGTACTCCTGCTCGCCTTCGTTCTGAAAGGTCACAATAACGAAGCCGACGAAGATGTTCACCATAAAGAATGCGATGATGATGATGTATACGATGAAGAACACTGCCACTAGAGGCCGATAGTTGTACAATGGGCCGTGGTCTTCCTCATTCGAATCGATGGCCACGTACAGGAGGCTGCAGAGAAAAAGAGCAGTAATACGTGGGACAATTGAAGAACACGGATGGCGCAAAGTGACATAGTAACACGCGTAAGTTTACAATATTTCATTACGCGGCATTTTCTCTGTAATGTCCTGGTTGACTGTGAAATTCGTTATCCTTAACATACATGCATTTTGATAGTGCATTGGTCTGTATCTCTCGCAAGTTCTTTCAATGTCCCGCCAATTTCTGGCGACATTTTCTCTTTATCCAACGTATAAACGAGTACAGGAGAAAGATGTCGACGCAAATTGTGGGGAAGCGCCTGAAATCGGCTTTTGCGACCCTGAAAAAGAAATGCGGCAGGCTTCTGAAACCTTCAAAAACGACAACTAAATTTTCAGCAAAAGAATTGAGCAGATCGAACGCACATGGTGGAGTCTAAGTGAAGCGAAGATGTCGTAATCCGGTAAAATAAATGCTGTAAAACTAAATGCGATGGTGCACAACTCTCGTTATTGTCGTCCTATACAACGTGCAATATTCGTGATATATGTGGGTCACACAAGTCACAACTTTAGTGTTATGCAATATTCTTGTTCTGGACTATGACGCTGAAAAGGTGCCTAAATGCAGAGGCCCACAATGCGACATCAATGCAGTCACATCACGAGCATGCAGGCGATGACTTATGCTTCGTGAAAGAAAAATGGTTAGGAGAAACGTGAGAAGAGAGAAAAACGATGTATATGGTAATGTACGCCCCCTGTCACAGTACAGGCATGCGTGTGCACTTAAGGCATCTAATCGCCTTGTGCCACAGTGGCACATACTCTCCAGCAACGGGCACATATGCACTGGTCGGAGAATTATGTTAGGCCAAATAGAAGAAATTTCAAGGAAACCGCCCGATAGCATGCGCTATATCTTATTACGAAGCCTGTGCGCATTAGGACGCCTATAATGAGCCGCTAGATGTACATATATGGTCCACGCCATGATGTATTTGGTCGCACACAGCAGTACTCGCTGTGACTATACTTGTGAGGTCAACCTGCGCTGCTTATAGATGCCGGCGCACATGTAATGTTCATATATACAGGCACTGAGATAATTGACAGGCGGAAAGACCGACCTGACTGCTGAGGCGAAACCACGGTGGGATGGCAAAGAAAGCTTTCCTTTCACAACTATGGGCGGCAAAGTTACATAGAAAGACATGTCCCATGCAAGCAAACAAAATAAATAAAGCTCATAATGATGTAGGGAAACCACACCTTTCATGCAGTCAAGCCTGCCCGATTTGTCGCTTTCATAAGCCTCACCATCACAGCTTCCCAACTCTATCATCCATCTAGCTCTCCGCTCCACATACCACACCCCTTTAGAAGAAAGCTACGTAAACAAACTGTGCCGAGAAAAGCATATGTCGCCTTGAAAAAGACTAGTCCACTTGTCGAAACGTGGGCTGCCGCTTTCACTTTGTTCTCGTTTTGCTCATTGTCTTGAATTTGCATCTCCCGCTTTCCACGTGTTTTCCCATACCGCACTAGTCGTTCGAAAGCCATCTATCCAACTCACGATCGTTTTCCAAACCCACCTTCAGTCTTTTTTTTTTTCGTGCAAAGCTAGAATGACTGTAATGACATCCTTCCTCTTCTATTGTTACTTACCCCTCCAGATAAAAGCACATCATCGAAGAAACTGTGTGAAACCAGCCCGCTTCTCATATAAATCATATAAATAGAACTTGAGAGCGGCATTTTCACTGTTAAACCTTTATTTGACGGAAGACGAGCTCAGCTCGCCAAGCGTGAACTGAAAAAGAGACAAACGACGAGAACAGCTTGTCTAGAGGTTTTCTTGTTTTTCGTGCAAGCTAGACGACAATTTGAGCTCCTGTGTTGATTCGCGCTTCTTTCAGGTCGTACAAGTTGATTTTGTGCTCGTTGTAAGTAAGGTCAGATGGCGCAAGTATCTGTTAGACAGTACAGCTGGGAGCATAGACAAGCTTGTACAATGAAAGCCACCTTCGTTACGATGTAATAGAAAAATTCCTATTAAACTTCACCTTGCTGACGAATTATCTGCAGGGTGGTTTTGCATTATACGATCATCCGAATCATTTCATGTGATGTTGGGAGCCTACCGTCAATTGTGTGCAATGAAGCCAACCTTTGTTACAGTGTAAAAAACAAGTTCTGTAGTAAAATTCCACTTTCTCGGAGAAATGTAGCGCATGTACTTGCTTATACGATCATCGGAATTACTCGCACAGAATGAAAATTGCTGCTGTTTTTGCAAGTTTCTCTGTTTAACCGTCTTTAAAGGGTTGTTAAACAAATAGCCACATGTAGAATTTTCTGCAGAATTTTAGCTCCTGCGGAAAAATTGCGGCTCTTATAGCAGGTAACAGTTTGTCGTCGACCTGAGCGCTGCTTCACAGGCGTTGGCAAAATGTCAATGCAGATGGCGTAAGCCTCTGAGTATTTAGAAAAAAAATCATGAGGAAAAATTGAAAGCGCTTTAACTTTGTGTGATTCACGTCTTGTTCGGCATAGCGGGCAGTGACCGATGCTGACGACTCCGGATAAACTTGGCTCGGGGTGTGCTGCCCCAAAGTATCAGCACCGGGTATCAGCCGTCGTAACGCGGCTGCCGCGGCCGACACACGTTCCCGGGATCCCGCGCACCGCAGCGAGACGCCGCAGCCGAAAACCGAGACAGTACTCACTCGGGCCACCCTTCGAAAGTGGACACGGTAAAGAGCGTCAGCATGGCCTTGAGGACGTCGTCAAAATGGAAGTTGTTCTGTTCCCACACCCGGCTCTCCTCGGACGGTCGCGTTATATCGCCCTCGGCGAACACGATGAACTTTCCCCTGCGCCATTGCAGCGAAAGAAAGTAAGACACGCTGCAAACGAGATGCTACTTTTCACCGTAAAGTTTTTATGAGGGTTACGTTAACAGTAATGCACTAAGAAAGGTTTAGCGCAGTTTGTATCTCTTCTTTATTCATTAATTGGAAACACCTTCGGAAGACATGAATAAAGGCAGAAGATTGGCATCAAAGTTTCATGTCACCCTCGAAGTGCAATAGAAAACATCAGCCAACCACAGTAAGATAATAAAAAACTCAAACTATATATTTATGTTCTCATAATATTTGGACCATTAGTAATGCAGAAATTTAAGAATACGTACAAATACAAAACATTAATAAATCGTTACATAAGTTTAGGGACAACAGGATAAAAGCTGCATAACAGCAGAGTCCTTCCATGTTTTTTTCTGGTCACGAAACTGCCGCCTCAGTTTCATATAGCGCCAGCGCCCGCCGCTAGAGGCGCAACCGTGCATGAGAGGGCATGCGAACGCCGCTACCGCTGTGGTTGTGTGTGGGGCAGCCTCGGTATTCTAGCTTTCTCAACTTCCTCAACGATCGCTTTACTCTCACGTAACTATTTTTAACATTGAATATAATTAAATTACTGCCTGAGCGTGTCTTCTGCGATGATATGAGCGCACGGGACGAAAAAAAAGCCGCTCATAACATGGAGCTTGCGGCGGTCTCGGACCGAAAAAAAAAAAGAAAGATCTGGAATTTTAAGAGCCACAACCGCGATACGATTATGAGGCACGCCGTAGTGGGGGACTCGAGATTAGTTTTGACCACCTGGGATCCTTTAAATTCACCTAAATTTAAATAAACGGGTGTTTTGCATTTCGCCCCCGTCGAATTGCGTGCGCTGTACACGGCCGGGCGGTCTCGGTCCGGATTTCTTCGTCATCACCGTTCGCCTCAACGTTTCGGTGGGCTCCGCTTTTTAATATTTGCCTTAAATTAAACACCGCGCATTCGCAACAAAACGCCAGTGGTCCCACTTATCACCAGATGTGTAAGCGCCAATTCTCCGTTGCGCATAGCGCCAGATTGTTCGCCGAGCACAGCTGTTCAGTTTCTGTTTAACTGTGGCAGAGAAGGACTCTGTGGGCAGTATCTTATAACGAGATCAAAAGAATGAAATTGCTATTGCAAAAGGCTGCTACCGTAGAATACTTAATGACAAAAAAAAGGGAACTGAGCTGCTCCATGCGCTTAAGATTTCTTGCGAAGCGATGCCATTTCTGAATAAGATTTAGGTAGAATTAATGCAAGACGAACTTCGCTACTAAATGTCTTCGGTGCGGCTTTTAACAACGGATTAAGGCGAACCTGAAGTGTTAGGACCTGCACAGTTGAAACTAGCTGTAATTAGGCAATTGCCTTAGCAAGCAGTCGTTAGGAAGCGTCAGTAAGCCCAGCACTTATTCACGCTGCTCGTGGTTTCGACGCAGAAACGACGAGACTAGGTATTTGGGTTCTTAATTCGCAACTATTTACAATATGTTAAAATGTTGCAATCACCGGTCCTGATATTCTTATCATGGTCGAAAAATTTATAATTCGATTAAGAAACGAAATAAAACGTGTTGGTGCAAAAACAAAATACAAGCACGATCATTTATTTATCATGTAAAATAAGTGGAGCGAAATACAGATAGCACAGAGGCTTCCGGTCATAAATGGTCCACCATTCACAATGCAAGAAGTTTGTTAAAAGCATGACATAATACGCATAAAGAAATAAGATCAAACGTGAGAGGTATGCATTGGGAGGCAGGAAACAAACACCAGCAAACGAATGGCAATAAGTACAGAATGCATAGTCGATTGTTTCTATAAACAAGAAAGTGTAAAGCATAAGCATTTCATAACACACGGCTAAAGAACTCTCAAACGAACACAAGTAGCCACATCACAAATACAGCAATTTTATTTTAAATGGCTTGTTAGAGATACCAACTTTCTACTTCTTCAGCTGTTACTTAAACATGCATACAAAACTTGCTCAGCAAATCACAATACAAATGTAGCTAACAGTGTGCTAATAACCTTCTTACTCATAGTAGCTTATAGACTTAAAAGTACGTGCAATTGAAGAATTGTAGCCCATCAATAGCCAAGACTAATGGACAATGGAGAATAGAACAATGCATATTATTCTGTTTCAGCACTTGCATTTAAAGGAATTCTAATGCTATACCTTTCATAGATGGTCGGGGTTAGGGCGCCATTGTTGTGAACTACTCTATCCTGGTATAACACAAATTGAGGTTGCAACAAAGCATAAAGCAAATGTGTTTTGTCATCAATGCCCTGATCAGATCTCACAACACTCTTATTCTCCTTCATCATCAGCATTGCAATTTTTTTTAAGTGGTCACCTTTACACGATAATCGTGATACCTACTGCGTCCCTTTAACTGGTACCGCTTCAACTGGTTGGTTTCCTACCACTCCCTGCTGGACATGAAGCTCGCCCCTTTGCTGTGACGATGTCCGAGGCGTCAACGTGTTTCGCGCACACACGTGTATACTTCGATTCGAAATTAAAACCGCCACTTTCCTGCCGCGGTATGGCCCGCTTCCATTTCTCGCGCTGCTCCTTGTTATTAGGTAAACAGAACAACGACACCTTTTCGGTAGTGCCCTTGTAGCCGGAACGGCACCCAGGCACGCAACACGTGTTCGGCATCGTTGTCCCACCCCACCACTTCAACCAAACAGCCCAACACTCGAAAAATAGCACAGCACATGCACAGAACGCACCCGATCAGTCAGCTCGCCTCGCACTGCGCACGCATTTCAGTACGCGAACGATGCCCTCTGTGGCACAGTGGCGCCGCGTCGCGGCACCTTTGGGCAGCATATGAACCTCTCCCATAGCGTGACGGCGGAGTTTCGTGACCAGAAAAACATGGAAGGACTCTGATAACAGCTTGATTGGAACCACCGCAGCAACGTAAGGCAAGGCACAATATACGTTTTAAATTTGGAAATCACTTAAACTACGAATAATGCAATAATTTAAGAAGCATACGCATGTTAAGAAGAATGTATATTGGTATCACACTTCCTTTAACTCAGGTAAACGTACTTCACCCTTCTGAACATAACAGAAAAATCCAAGTAAACACTGCATGCACTCAAAATAACTTGTTCATGGGCTAGTTGATGCTTTGTGAAGCTATAGCTTCACAAAGCATCACTGTAGCTTTGTAGCATATACTGTAGCTTATACTGAAGCTTATACTGAAGCTTATACTGTAGCATAAGTTCTTGTGTCTGTTTCATTGGCGCCACAATGGCTTCACTGCAAGTACTTGTGTAATAAGGGCAGTAATCTCCTGATGCATTACCATTGGTACTGATTACCAATGGTATTGATGCAATACCATTGGATCACCCAGATTTCACGGCACTAAAATTATTGTTCCTATAGTGAGTTTCTTTAAACGTATATATTAAAGGTGAGCTGTGTATGATCTCGAAGATGGTTAGTTGTTTATTTATTACACCTGGTGTTTGCGAACCAAACGTTCGTAGGCCATAGTTTGAAATCAAGAATTGCTTACAAACTTTTGTTTTAAATTATATGCACGAGTGTTGTATTCTACGTTGGGTTTAATGAAAGAAATTGAGGCACCACTCTTTATGTATGACAACAAAGTAGCATGTTACCTACGAATCCTCCTGGCAAATCAGGACTCATCACATGGCAGGCAAAATCACATGACTCACACTACTGTTTCGGCTAGTGGAGCGGTCAAATGAGTTCTACTACAAATTGACGAAAGTCGGAAATAAAGGCTTGTAAAGGCAAGGAGAAAATTCCGTACATTTTTATGGAGGAACACTTGTTTTTTACGTCAGACTAGTGTCAAACAGACCGGCAAATATGGAAAGAAAGTATACCTTTGTGCAATCTTGATTCCAAGCGTACGTGAAAGTGTTCATATGCTTGTGAACAAAACAAAAATTACGATAGGTGAAGGAATGAATGTATCAGCCTAGCGGATTCCTTTCCTTTTCGTGGGCGCCGCTGTCTTGATGCTGTTCGCTTTTTCATTATTCGGATCTTGAGAGTAACGAACATGAATGCGCAGATAGATGCACGGTATAAAAGAGAGAGCACTTACCGGCATTCTGGTTGTGTCAGCTTTGACCGGTCTGTACATCGAAAGAACTTCCCCTACACACACCGGACACACGCAAAAGTGAGACGGCAACACACGTGAGCATATAAAGAAGTTGCATTGGAGCTAAAACACAGCTGAGCATGACCGCCTCATCAACATGGCAATACAACTTGACTCTTTCATGCGAACAGGTCAGTTTCGAGAATAGACTGGAGCATACGCATGAACTAACGTAAAAAAATACCGTTTGATTGAAAAAAACTTATCAAGCAAAACTATGCCGCAATCAAAATTCTGCTGTGGTTCCCTGTCCTCCGCGGAAAACAGCTCAAAACAGATTTTATGTTACCTGAAAGAAACAGCTACAAAATAAATGTTGCTTGCTTATACTTCTGTTGGTGATTATTTTACTTTTAGCACCTCCACATTCTTTAACGATACAGACCGTGTGGCCGGTGCGGAGCAGAGCTTGTGAAAATTGTTCTCACCATAGGCCTAATACACCGCAGCCGATTCACTAGGTAATATAACGTGCGATTATGCAAACAGAGAAGATCAATAGGAAGAAAGCAAGAAGTATGCAGTGGGAACAACGATAAAAACTTTCTAAAAAGGTGGTGATCATTATAGCCGCTGCAGCTCTAAATGTAACACATGTCTAGCTCCATGTCTGAAACAATAATTCGTCCACTGTGTATTCAGGGCACAAAATGCAATAATTTAATATGGAGTATTTTCGAAGCTTTCAATAGGCTAACGTGATTCATGCGAAATTGATGTGCAAACTTGGCTCCATCCGAGCTAATTTCAGGGTAGCAGAGGTGCCCTCGGGAGTGCCACAAGGTTCAGTGTTCGGTTCATTGCTTTGTTTGATGCTTATAAATGATTTGCATAATCACATAACCAGAAGTTTAAGTGTGTATGCTGATGAAAGCATATTATATCAGAAAATTTCCTGCTTTTAGTACGATCTACAGCTTCAAAAACCACTTTCTAATTTTAGCTCTTCGTGCGCTAGCTGGAAAATGACAATCACCATTCGTAAAACCGTCGTTATGACTTTCATTACCACAGACGCCTTCTGTTTATATGCGAAGCATATTACGAGAGCTCAACTCAGCTCCTCAGGCGCGGCGGTGTCGCCTTGAATACCACGTGACACCGTGACGTCACGACAGAGGAGAAGTGGCTTTGGCTCAACTCTTGCAAGATGGGCTGGGTGGGAATCAAACCAAGGTCTCCGGAGTGTGAGACGGAGACGCTACCACTGAGCCGCGAGTACGATGCTTCAAAGCGGTACAAAAGCGTATCTAGTGAATGCGGTGTTGCCTTAGAAACGAGCTGTTGCTAAGGCTCAGGCGTGCGTCGCTTGCTCAAGCGCACATTTCGTTGCCGCGCCGAACGCTTCGTTGCTCGACGCTCACCGCGTCCAATGTGGGGCGTCCAAGGCGAAGCAGAGTAACGCATGAGTTGTTTCTTCGTCTAGCCGAACCAAGTATAGCCAAGCAACAGCAGTTCACCAGGCTAAACAGTGGTTCAACAACTAAAATAAAGGCTAGTATGCTTCGCATCCTGGGCTTAACCTTACCTAAGACACAGCCATTTTTTTTTCTTACAAAATTAGAAACAGCCCAATTCAAGACGTTAGTGAATATAAATACATTGCTATTGTTTTCACACCCAGTATGTCTTTATCCAAACACATAGATTTAATAAGCTCAACGACACTGAAAAAATATGTCTATCTGCGCCGTACACGGACCACTGCCCCAAGCGATACTAAACTACTGATCTATAGATATCTCATCTGGCCTCTACCAGAATACGCTTCTCTTTCCTGGAATCTGCGCATGCAATGCGGCATTAATCGCATGGAGGCCATCCAACACAAAGCGATCCGCTTCATCGCTTCATATGCCGCAGGTTCTACAGGGGTTTTTTCACCTTCCGCAGCGCTTCCAACCCTGGGCTTGCAACCACTCTCAAATCGCCGACGCACGGAATTGCTAAAAACTTCTGCATTGCGTCATCAACTCCTTTTGCCGGATTTCATCGCATAATTACCTAACTGCTGCTAAAGATCCAACATTAGGAGTCACCATCACCTAGACACCGCGCCTTATTTTGACCCTGCAGACGCTTTTAAATGCAGCTTCTTCCCCCGTATAATTGAATATTTGAATTCTTTGCCTGGTAGCGCTCGTTCTCTTCCGTTAAACTTATTTTTACTGACTATTCGATGCGTAGTGAGTATTTTCATTTGGCCTGTATTGTTCATACTGCCTCTATTATTTGTCACCATTCTGCTTTCACACGCACTCCTGCAATAGCCCAATAGGGCTGCAGTATGAACCAATCAGTAAATATATTAATGACATTGGCTACTGAAAAAAAAATGTATTATATATACATATATATATATATATATATATATATATATATATATATATATATATATATATATATATATATATATATATAGTGGTTCTGTCTGGTAGGTGTGCAATGAATAAAAAAAACGGGTGGAATTTAAAAAACCGCATATTAAATTGCTAACGTTTCGGCTGTTACACGACAAATAATGAACTACACTTGACCCGAGCAGTGCGGCCTCATTGTGTCAAAATAAATATTAGACGATCCAAAAGCAACCTTAAGCACGCTCTACATCTCGGTCATTTTCTGTAGAAACAAGCGGACGCTTTTTTTTATGAACGCTTTAATTAAATAGGCGAAGTGTGAACGATTTTACATTAGTATGGCAGCCAAATAACTGAGTTATGTTATCTCACCACGTAAGCAACGGAGGAATGCATTTCTTGAAACGGCCTTAATATTTGACGCTGGCGTGAGAAGGCGCGTAGCGGAGCATCGTAGTATTTCCATAGTAATTATTTAAGTGTGAGCAATGACGGTGCGGAATAAGCTCCGTGTGCGCCCCAGTAAGTGGACAACGTAGTAGCACTAATCTGAGTCAGATATTAACGCCGTCCTTTAGAGTCGGGAGTCTCGCATCGCGAATAACAGCGCAGCTATCATGGCGAAATACGCGCGCACCGGGCCACATGACGCCGAACATAAGCGAAACGCACGTCGCTTTTCGTGTGGTCGCTTCTCGGCAGCCAAACGCATCGCGCGTGTTGGGCGTACCTTGAAGAGCTGGACGCCAATGACGGCGAACATGAAGTTGAGCAGGAACGTCACCAACATGATGTTGCCGATCGTCTTCACGGCCACGATGACGCATTGCACTACGTGCTGCGTGGCACGAGAGAAGGGGAGAGAGAGAAACACGTTCACTCGTTAGGCACGACGTGCAAAGAGACGGCAAGCACACTCTCATTCAGCTGCATCAGTGTGAACTGCACAATGCATAACAGGATACTATCGAAAGTGCATCTTCGCCGTCCACTCGTTTTAGCATCACAATATTTCCTCTGACTCTCTGCAGAGATACGATCTTTATGTATGAAATCTCTCCGGTATATCTCCTTCAATGGAATCAGCAGCAGTAGTGGAAATATCACAGCTGATTGCAAAAATAGGCCAATTAGGCATAAGTGAATTGCGGTTTCGTCGGCTGTGCTCGTGTACGTCGGAGCAACACAACAGCGTGAAGTATTTTTTTTTTTACGTAGCTTTCTTAGTTGCCAGAGCTTTCATATTCATATATATTCAAGGCCACTTCAAAGAGCCACCTGTCTATATTACTTGTTCATGCAGCTGCATGAATTTTATTTCCAACGCATACATTTTATTTCCAACGCATACGTGATGACATCTACATTGCAAATTTTCAACTGGGATTCAAAAACACCAAGTCTTGCCGGTGGCATTTCGAGAGATCGTTTAACATGATGAACACTGCGATGCACATTTTTTGCAGATAAACTCATGCTGCTTCCCTATTCCATCTTCCAGTCTTCCAGTCTTCCAGTCTTCCATGCTTCCAGTCTTCACATCTTCCGCTACGCAGTATAGTCAACAACCACATTCTCTGGTTACCCTAGATGTGTTCCTTTGTTTATTTTGTTCCTGAACCTGCCGGATTGGAAAGTTTTCTTCCCCCGTACCCTTCCTCACAAAACGCTCACATGTTCCTGACTATACTGTGGCAAGTAAGTACATGTTGTACGAAAGTAAGGTTGACCCCGAAGTACGGGTGTCTCTGGTGGTTGAAAAGGTCTGGCAGGCGCTTTTGATGAAGCGTTGCTCCAACTTCACCGTTATATTTGACCACCCGCATTGTATGACGGTGGCGAAGTGCGTACGGTGACTATGCCGACATATAAGTATAGCATAAATTACTGTGACGTATCACAAGTCCGGTACGAACACACCTCTTTACGTGAAATAACGAGAAAAGGCCCTAATAGGCGAGAGATAGAGAGAGAAAAAATAATTTAAATAGGTAGGGATGTAACTAGAAAAGTGCCTTGTCGGCTAATCAGACATTTGGCTAACCAAATTAGCTCACCAAAAAAGTTTCTGGCTGCACAGGGGCGAATCGCCAGCAGGATATTACATACTTTCAACAGTCTGCTCAGGAAAGCGATAAGCTCTTCACACATGTCTTAAAGTTGGTGTAATCGAGCACTCACCTTTAGACCTTTAGCCCTATTGATGGCCCTCAGTGGACGAAGCACGCGACAGACACGAAGGATTTTCACTACAGAGATGGTCCCATCTCTGAAAGAGAAGTCACGACAGCAGTTAGTATCGGTGGTCGCCAGTCATTGGTGCATGTCCTAAGCAAAGCAGCAAAGCTCAATAAACATCCATTCTAAGCAACAATGTTTCCGAGAAGCCGCAATCACTAACGCAGACTTCAGCAGTAGGCTCGTACATGGTTCCCGTGATATCGTAAGCAATGAATGACGCCAACAAAGCTACACTGGTTCAGATGAAGTCCGCAATTTTTTCTTTGAAATTAACAAGTAGTGCTTCGAAAGATGGCATCACAATATCTTGTTAAGACATGCTCTTCCAGAATGTCCAGTTAATCCAGAATGTCCAGTTAAACGAATTCGAATGCAAACACAAGAAAAGAAAATTTACTGCGTATAACTGTTTTATTTATTTGCTTACTCACTCACTCACTCACTCACTCACTCATTTACTTTACTTACTTACTTTTACTTAATTACATGTTTAATTACATAATTAATTACTTAATCATTTAATCACTTGCCTAAGTGCTTACGTACTTATTTAATTAGGTACTCGATCATTTAATTAAATAAGCAATTAATAAATTACTTAATTAGTTTATTAGCTACGTGCTAGATTACCTAATTATGTCACTGGTTTATTGTTTATATAATGCATTAATTAATTGATTGTCCAATTAGCCAGCTAATTATTTTATTCCATTCCTTTACTTACTGCATTACTTAATAAATTATCTGATTACCTACTGAATTACATAATGAATTTGTTAATTCTTCACTTAATTACCTAATTAGTTATTTACTTACTTACTTACTTACGTACTTACTTACTCACTCACTCACTCACTCACTCACTCACTCACTCACTCACTCACTCACTCACTCACTCACTCACTCACTCACTCACTTCAAGCGCGCTCCGGACCAAGACGCGTTAACGAGAGGAGTTGTGAACAAATGAGTACATGCGCATTCAATTTTACAAAAGGTAGGGTGCACAGCAGCTTTGAAGTTGTTACACTCAGGGATGAGAGCGAACGAACCAGAAACGAGGTTCCAGTCGACACTTGCTCAAGGGGGGAAAGATTCGCTAAACGGTCGCGTATAGCAAGTAGGCACGCCTACCTTAAAATTGTGGTCTAAGATTGATGAAATGTTGGGATGCGGTCAGAAATTGATAGTAATTGTGTGAATCGAGCTTCCATTCAACTATGCGGACACTTATCAGCTATATTATGGACCATACTTGACATTTCCTAAAGTAAGTGACAGCAGTCCCTCATGCGCATTTCACTGAACCTCATAATAACGCATACTTGGACTTATTGTGTTGGTCTAGCACTGTCTTTTATTTTACGTCATCATCACGTCCTTTTGCATACGACCTGCATTTCTCTTCGAACAAATGTACACAAATACCCAGCGCTAATAGTTACATTGTTTTCATGAGCATTCTTCTAAAATCGCCTATCCTGGTTCGCGTATTTCAATATAGCACATTCGACATTTATTGCTCATCTCCTTTGCACTCTTGCCCCCCCCCCCCCCCACCCCCACACACAAAAAAATGATCCCGTGAAATTAGGCGCTTCTTGCCAACCTCGAGCTGAGCGGATAACTAGAAACTGAGAATAATATAGTTATGTTTTAGCTCGAGGCTTATTTCGAGAATTACAAAATCCAATTTGCATTTGTTTGACTCCTTGGTGCAACTACACGTTCGGACGAATCACACAAATAAGAATTCGAAGTTTGTTATTAACTATGAACTCTGCAGTGTAACTTTAACAGGAAGAAACCCGGGCTACAAATTCAAAGTGAACAAGCTATTCCTGTTTAGAAGCTTGAGTGGTTCGCATGGGCTATGAGCACATATTGATACGCGAACTACTTAGGCTAAAATACAAAACTTGAAAAAGAAACAGAGATAAATGCCTAATATTCTTTTAATATTGTAAATTAAAGCGCAGGTCACTGTACAGCAATGTCTCTAAATCTCCCTTCTTTTTTTATTTACTTGAAATTATAGATGAAATTGTCCTTTACATTGCAATCAGGCTGTTCTTCTGTCATTCTATGTCACAAACAATGCATAACGAATGTGACGTTCCATGTAGAAAAACAAACGAATAACAGCGCAAACAAGTGGACGTGCAGACTGTGACTGACGAATCACTGTCTCAGTCCGCACGTCCCGCTGTTTACGCAGTTAACATTCTTTTTTCAGACACGGACGAACCGGTCCACGTTAGCGCTTTGTTTCAGCGCAGGAAGCAGCCACGACAGAGCCGTCGGGCAGTGACTGACCCGAAGCCGAACGAGATGAGCGACACGCAGACGACGAGGACGTCAAGGAGGTTGAAGTAACTCCTGCAGAAGGACCCTTTGTGCAGAATCACCCCGTACGCTATCACCTGCACGAAGCGTTGAAGGAAGCTCCGGTCAGTGACACTTCGGCAGGAGCGAATCCAGAGTACAAATTCACCGCAAACATTCTATTTCCGTTAATTCACTCGGTTTTTTGCATGTGCCATTAGCAGGCATAGATATGCGAACGTTAAGCACTCCATATACGCAATCCCTTTGCTCACTTGCCATACTTTGTTCACTTACTAGCTCACGATGACATGCGTCCCAGTCTCAATAAAGCCAGCGTGTAACACAATAACAGACGTGCAATAACCATTCGCTTTTCTACATGAATTTTAGCGTGAAGCAAACGATGACACAAGCGTGCGGCACTAACGCTAACGGGGCTGGTGCAGGAAGTTTCCTTTATTATTTTTCTGCATTGTAAGACGTTTCAAATAGCACACACATGGCAATGCATCGATGCACCAAGATATTACATTCTAGAGTTCCGTAACGAAACAGAAAAGTCACCAACATCCGCTTTGCCTATGTTTAATAAGATAAGCGTCCTTCGCTTAGCATTCGCACTGCTGCCTAGAATGCCCAATTAACAAAACCGTGGCTCAGACCAATAAGAAGAGACTTTTTTAGGCTTGTAACGCAGCTCGGAAAGAGCAAAAAGGAAGGTGGAAGGGGTAATGAAAAGGGACGGAGAACAGAGTGAGTGCACTCTGTTCTCCGTTCCTTTTCTTTACCCTTTCCACCTTCCTTTTATGCGAAGCATATTACGAGAGCTCAACCCAGCTCCTCAGGCGCGGCGGTGTCGCCTTGAAACCACGTGACACCGTGACGTCACGACAGAGGAGAAGTGGCTTTGGCTCAACTCTTGCAAGACGGGCTGGGTGGGAATCGAACCAGGGTCTCCGGAGTGTGAGACGGAGACGCTACCACTGAGCCACGAGTACGATGCTTCAAAGCGGTACAAAAGCGCCTCTAGTGAATGCGGTGTTGCCTTAGAAACGAGCTGTTTCTAAGGCGTGCGTCTCTTGCTCAGGCGCACATTTCGTTGCCGCGCCGAACGCTGCTTTGCTCGACGCTCACCGCGTCCAATGCGGGGCGCGTAGTCGCTGCCCTGTAGCCCATTGTCTTACACCCCTTGGCGGGTCGACGGGAACGCTGTCGCGTTCCACTCTTGAAGGCGAAGCAGTAATGCATGAGTTGTTTCTTCGTCTAGCCGAACCAAATATTACCAAGCAACAGCAGTTCACCAGGCTAAACAGTGGTTCAACAACTAAAATAAAGGCTAGTATGCTTCGCATCCTGGGCTTAACCTTACCTAAGCCATAGCCATTTTTTGTTCTTTCCGAGCTGCGCTACAAGCCTAAAGAAGTCATGACATACGAACTCGCATAATCTGCGACGCTTTTGACCATAAGAAGAGACATGTGCATTCATATGAGAGCAGTATCATAAGTTAAATTATATGAGCGAGATTTCCTGGGTAAGTTGGTCTGTGATTACTTGTTTTGCGAACAAACTTATGTTAAACATAGTACTAACAAGCACAATAAGTTTAACTGAAGTTTTTTTTTTCTGCTTTGATTAGGCTTACACCTAAACTCGCGCCCACTGTTATTGAACACTTGCACTTCGCAATGCGTTGGCCTGCTACTCTTTATCAGTGCATTTATTTAGAAATGGTATGGCCAACCAACAAGCAACAGAGCCATCTGGTAATGGGCTGATGCAGTCGAAGCAAAAATTTGTGAATGTTTCCACTCTATTGAGAACAACAGCAAACGTGCGATATCATGACGAAAACTCACAGCAAGGATTCACAGATACTCAAAAAGGACGAATGCATATTGCTATACTCAACAGTGAAACTCAAGCCAGAAAATTCATTATGGACCGGGATGTTGCCACGTCTGGTTCGTAACCACTAACAACGCCCCACCAATCTCATGGGTATGATGCGAAACCCCGACGTCTTTCCCGAAGCCTTTCTTTTTTTTCGCAAGAACAAGTAACAAGGTTTCGTGCTGAGCAAAAAAAAATCAGCATATCATAATGAATAATGCAAATGCTTATCGCAGAATTACGTTTAATGAGATGCTTGCTTCAATACATGCTCCAAAATGGCAAAAAAATAACAGTCGTTTTGTATCCTGCACCATTGACAATGTGTGCGATATGTCAATTGTCAGTTTCATGGCTGAAAAGCTTAGGAATTCCGCGCACCAAACTAGACGATCTTGTAGTTTTTGTTTTCTAAAGATACCCCTGCCTAGGCAGCGATGATAAAGACTTCTTCGAGAACAATGATTCGCAATTCTTTGGGATCAAATGAAGCAGGGGAGCGCAAGACTTTTAGGTTGTGCGCCTACAGGTAAATGCGACACCGCCCTTCACATTATAATTTAAAAGGCATAGCATTTCCAGAAGAATGAACCGATCATTTATGCTTGGTAGTCGCATAATATTTCCCCTAAGGACTGCTCTAAAAGAAACGTCCACTAAAGTGAATGCGAAAGAAGACAAGGTCGACGTACATAGTATTTGCATTTATATGTACTGCCATTAAGGCATTGAAGATGATGCACTGTTGCACAGTTGCATATTTCGGCATTATATGCATCACTTTATTCGTTGTCAGAGGTCCCATTTTTTTTATGGAACCTGTACTTCTTTTTTCTGACAAGCGTGGAAGTTCAGGAATCTTTGTAATTCATGATGAAAGATGTTTTTATTTGTTGAGTGTTTCATTTATTTGCTTTTTTTTAACCGCATGCGCGCCGACGTCCTCTTCTTCAGCGTCGCGTTTAGTTGCCGCACATTTCTGTTTGCCAAGAGGCCGGCTAGGCTCATTCCGGTACCGCTAATGTACGAGTCACATTTCCTCTACGTGTCTTCACACGTCATTGAATTGCATAGTTTCTGCGTTTTCTTTCACATGCTAATTCTACCGACTGTATTAATTCTACACCTTCGTTTTTTCTGTTGCTCACTCATGTATGTGATGCCTACATCGCGTTTCCATTATGTAATTGCCCCCCTATAGTGTAATGCTCAAATGAGCGAAACAAAGTAAGAAAATAAATAAATAAGTAAATAAATAGTGCAGTCTACGCTGCAATGCGGTTACTTGTCGACTATATTTGCGCTGCTTACGGCCGTACCGTTAATTTTACCTGCTCTGCGACTAGTTCTAGTTTTGGTCTCGTTCAGAACAATATTTTTATATATTATGTGACTCGCTACGATGCTCTGAAGACAAGAAATTGTCATTTTCTGATCAGGGTGCTTGATAGATGCATAATTCAGCACTTACGCCAAGCCCGTGAGAAGTCACCAAAGAATACCTCGCCTTAAAAATTCAAATACGGCTTTTGTTGGCGACCTGCTTAGTCAAAGGTCAATTTCTTCGGTACCTTGAAATCAATAAAAGTGTCATAACAGTGAAGAAATCCTTTGGCAACTGCAGAGCGGGAGTGAACTTCAAGTGGCAAATTGTGCCATTGAAATATCATAAACGTTCAAGGCTGTCGCCTTAGAGGAGTCGAAGAAAGAAGTTCACTGGCGATTTAGCGGTACATTCGAGAGAAATGCGGTAGCATTACGGTGCACCTTTGTTGGAGTCCTCGATTCGTGATTTAAACCGCCCTGGCCACATTGCAATGTTTTGTTCGGGAGCTCACTCGACACATGTCTTGCCGTCTTCGAGGAGTGAAGCGAAGTGCAACTGAGTACAGTCCAGAGGAGACTGTCTATTGCAATACACATATGCTCTTCTAAGCTTTTCCATCGCCTCTCTACCTCTACCACGTCACCCGCTTCCTACACTTCACACACATATAGTGCTTTTATTTTACACTTTGACACTTCTAATGCTAACGCATTAAAATTACACAGATCCAGCACACATCTTTGAATTTATGTGAAGCGAAGCTTTCGTGAAGCTCCTAATCAAATACTGTAAGTTCGCCCATTTTCACTGTATCCCTGCGGCAGAGGAAACTGGCGCGCGCAACCGTGCTACATGGTGTGACACACGGCGCGATCATCTGAGAGAATTAGTTGGCGTCGGCACGATAGAGGTTTACGTGCGATTGTGGTCCAATGGTGCCGGCGCACCGATGTTCAATCCCACCATCGGGCATTCAATTTTTTTTTTCAGCATGACCTATTCGATAGGACAACAACAGCAGCAGCCGCGGTCGGGAAAGTCCGCCAGGGATCGCAAAAAATGCGTCCCTTTAAAAGAATGTTGAAAGACCGCGCAACCGCAGTTACAAGTGTGACATGTTAGCACCTGCCTCAAAGTTAGTAATTCGAAGTTTAGTAGTACCTCGATGTTCTTTCTTCAAAGCCTAAAAAGAGCACGCCGTGTTGTCAGCTTTCAGGTTTGCCATGCTCGATAAAGCAGCCAGAAATATTTTGGATTAAAACGAACTCCACTTACAAGGAGCTATAGCTCCTTGTAAGTGGAGACAGTATACTGTCTGGATAGTTTTTTTTTTTTTAGGAAACACGATACGAATACTGACAACTGGGGCACGTTGTGAAATTTTTTGTAAAACAATATTAAATGTAAAGAAAATATAAAGATATTACGTAAAGATATTTAGCATGCTCCTATGGTTAGGAGCAAACTCAGAAACCAACAATGCAAGGAGGAAAACTGTGAGCCTGGTAAATAACGGCAGCAATACGCAAGGCGCGATATCAAGGCTTACAGTTCCGTCTAATCGAGTTTCTGCAGCTTTCTTACGCACGTCACTATTGGCCCTCGGCAAAAGCGCACTCAGTTTTTCGTTTTCCTCATGTGTCTGAAAACGGCTGTTAAAAAAAATAGGACGGGAACCTTAAATACAAGGTGCCCATAGTCTAACAAAATACGAGAAAATATTTCACAGGGGGAAAGGTAACATGGGTATGCTTAAATAAATTGCTGGTTTGCTTGAAAATCAAAGAACGCGTTATAAGCTTTCCGAAGTGTTCAAAATACCATGATTCAAAGCTTACCTTGAGCGTGATCTCAATGGTAAATACAGTGGTAAAAAAGTAGTCGAAGTAATTCAGGATCTGAAAGACAGAAATGTATACACTTAATCGTTGGTGAAGCACACGGCGACGTAAACTCAGCAGGTGCACTAAGTTTCATGTAGTGCTGAACATTCGAAAAATGTCCACACATTTTATTTCTCATACGTGATGTCACTAATAGAGTACACTGCAAGCACTCGCCCTCCACTGCACTACGCACACGTCTTTTACTGAGTTCGAACATTTGCAAAATTCAGAGTGCAGTGGTCTGAAAGAACACGAACGTGGACCTTTACGTGATTTAAAACCTAACGTCCCACCCGACGCGTACAAATCCGCTAAATATACTGAGAGCCATACTTAGGCTACTCTCAGTATATTTTTTCCTGGTACAATATAGAAATTAAATATTCTGGACAGAGCACAGAAAAAACCGGCAGCCAAAGAGTTTGCTAAACAACTTCCTAATGATATTGCATGATGTGCATGTATAGTTGTCTCAGTGTTTAACTCGCGTATAGTGCCTGATTTTTCTGGTTGCGCTTTTCCTTTTTCCTTTATTCCGTTTAATACACTCATGATCTTCTTAAGTGCCAACTCTGCAATGTTTCATGACTGAGACGTGGATATCCCACAATAAAAAAATTATAATCAGGCACCGCCACGTGACAGTGCATAGCGCTCAATGTTGCTTATGGTTTGAACATTGAGTTTTAGATTTTAAAGAGACACTAAAGGCAAACGTTAAGTCAAACTAAAGTGACAGATTAGCACTGGAGAATCTTTAAGGCGTCGATATTATTGCGAACCAAGCCTTAGTAATCGAGAAATTGATGTAAAAGCGCGACACAATCACAGACTCCCCCGGGACATTCAAGTACTTGCTCCGATGACGAAATGCACTCTTCAGTTAAATTGTATCACTAGTACTCATCCGCTCGTTATAAAAACATCGTTGTATTGAATTATAATACGAGAGCAAATGCTACTAGTCCAGTTCCATTTTATCTTTAGAAGGAACAACTCATGACGCGAGTGGTCGAAAGGTTTTGTCCTCGCTTGACTCTGTGCCACCCACGCTTTCGTGTTTCAGCAGTTTCGTTATCGCGTAGTGCTGCGCGTAATTTTGCTGGCCCGCGAAACTCGCACAAACTGCAAGTAGCATGCAATTTCACGTCCGTGCAACGAGCGGTATGCCCGAACGGTGCACGCCACTTGAGCAACAACAGCTACAGCGGCGAATCCACCGCTCTGTCTTGGCTCGGTACCGCCGTCTGTCGGGTGCCGTTTTACTCACCGACGGGAGCAAATGGTGGTGATGACTTAAGCAACGTCACCACACACGGGTTGGGTGGCGGGAGATTTGAATTTGCGATAGAGGTACGTATTCGGACCCTTCAGATGCAGTTTCCTCGCAAACGAAATCTTTTCCTTGCACGAAGCAAGCGCTGCGGGGTTTCGAGAGTGGTATTTAAAGAGTCCACGTCGACTCAGTAATTGCCTTTAGCGTCCCTTTAACAGGTGTTCGTGCAGTTTGCCCAGCTCCAGAAAAGGGCACACGTATGTCCCTCAAGGTACTCAGCGGCGCCGACACACACCCTCAGCGTATGTGTTTCTTCCGAAGAGAACCGGTAGCGTAGCACCACAAGAAAATCTTAGTAGATTAAAACAAAATATTTCTCTACATCCCCGGGCCCCGAGGTTATGTGCCTCGTCATTCTATCGACGCCGTTGTCAACGCCCAGTGGCCCCAGCCTATGCGCGTAAGCCCCAATGCTGACCATAATATTGCACGTTACGAAATGCTTGACAAAAGTATTCTTGAGAACGAGAAATTCCTGCAATTCTCTTCCGCCACAGATACGAACACACTCCTACTTCTGAGATCCCAGGAAATATTTTACTGGAGGAACATCTTTTTTTTTTCAGCATAACACATAAAACAAGCCCGCCAAAACCACCTTTATCTTTCTGCATGTGTAACTGCATTTAAGCATCAAATTAACGAAAATTAGGGGGGAAAAGAAACTAAATCATTTGGTTACTTTCACGTGTTTCGTGCGCATCGATTTGGTATGTCTGATACACAGGATTTCAGCTTTAGACAAATTAATTTTTACTGTTGCGTTCACAGTGCTGTCTGTGTATGATTCAAGCACTATTTAAATACTTGGTTTTAATGCAATTTTCTTTAGTTATGCAATAACTAGAATAGCTTTGCCAGAAGCGTTGGAACAGTCAAAGTGCTAACAACAATTTTTGCTTCCCCTTTATTGAAAACCACATGTCAGCCTGAGGAGGGCACCTGAGGATAAAAATAATAATCGTAATACAACACCGGCTAAGGTGAAGTGTGTTCAAGTAATAAATGCACTTTATCGCACTATAACATCAGCGTCAATCAAAACAAGCTATGAATACACTGGGTCATAAACGGGTGCGGTTACAGGTGGCGTCACAGTCCACTTCCCCGTGATGGTTGCCTCTGAGCACCAAAAATGTCTCGCAGGCCACGCTTTTGCTAACTGCATGCGCCAGAATGAATTGCGGTTCCTTGAACACGTTACAAACGCATGTTTTCGACGTCACCTACACGATAAACGGCCAGACAAACAGGTACTGACCGTGTTCCGGTGTGTGTTTGAGCGAAGCGGGTCTTCTGCGGCGAGCATACCACTGCTGACGAGAATGCACACAAGAATGAAGTTGCCAAAGTAACTGTGGTTGATTATCTTGTGGCAGAGGATACGAAATCTGTTGGAGAGTCAGAACACACAGCGTCACAAAAAAAAAAAAAACACGGGAGGCTTTCCTTCATAACTAAGCATAGCAAGAAATGGTCATGGAGCACGTTCAGCCCCTGATCCTCATATGAAGCCTTTAAAGGCAAGACTAATATAATACATTAAACAATAATAAGTCAAGCCGTTCATGCAGGCTTAATCAGAGTTGCATTAATTTACCCGTATCATTGCAACGTCGTGTTGTTGTAAATAGAGATAAGCTTTAGCATGCTTTCATTGCGAAGCGAAATACGTGAAGATCCTTATTGCTCAGTAAGCGGCTGTTACTGAAACAAATGGAGCGCGCTAACTCATTACCATTTCCTGCAGCTATACTTGCATACTATATGTTATGTTTTACATGCAAGTGACATATATCGCATGTTCTGTATTACTACTCCTGTAGTGGCTTTTTTTCGACGGCAAGCAGTATTAACACACATGCAAACAAACAAATAAACAAAATAACAAGCAAACAATAAGTATTCCCTATTAATAACATCTCAATATTTGTACGTCGCATGTGTTGTTGAAAGTGAAGCGCTGGAATCATTTCGTAACCATTCTTCCCTTCCCGTTCCTCTTATTGAGTTTCACTGCAAGTTGTAGCTAAAGACGTTCAACTACTATCCTCGCTAACAGTTGCATTATTCTACCTGCTGAATGGAAGAAAAGATCCAGGGGTGCATAAAGAAATTAGTGATGCATAACTAAACATGAAGTTTCAAGTCACGGAGAAAGGGTGAAACTTACTCAATCCAAAGACAAATATGGTGTCATTACTCAAAATTATGGTGCATTTATGAGCATAGGAATGAACTGTGCCCTAAAGTTCCCTGAACTTCAGGAAGTTCTCGCCTCCCATCGTACATTTACAGTGACGCCCACTGTAAAGCTAGCTGGTATGTGGAGTAAGTGAGCGCGGTAAACATGAACTCGCAAGCAGAAGGCGTCGCAGAAGACTACTTGCTGTAGTCGCCGTTCGTTCCTCACTGAACGACCGCAGAGTGCACCGTGAACTGTCACCACTTGTTGAGCGGCCTCAAAGCTTGGACCGCGCAGTTTGTTCAACAGTGCCTTCCACAGTACGGCTTGGTATCAAACAGCGCTTACCTGTTGTCGTGCGAGAAGATGAAGAAAGAGCTGGCCTTGGGGATGGGCCGGATCTTGGTCTTGATGTTGAGTTCGGACATGCGGCGTGGGCGCGCCGACCTGACGGACTCTTCGTCAGACTCAACCTCCTCCTCGTCCAGCTCTTCCTCATCCTCCTCGTCTTCTTCGTCTTCCTCGTCTCCAACGTCCTCCTCTTCGTCCCCGTAATCTTCGTCGTCGTCTTCGTCGTCGTCGTCGTCCTCCTCGTCGCTACCGTCATCATCGTCATCGTCGCTTTCCTCTTGGTCAACTGCAGAGGAAAACAAAGGCACGACAAGGAATAAGTGTGAAAAACGAGGGCACCAGGAGAGAATCGCGTTGTTCTCGTTTTACTGGGCACATTGGTTTGCGCGCCTGGCCTTTGCTACCATGATGCGGCTGCCGGCCTTTTGTGCCGATGCTCCTGAGCTGCAGAATGCAATCACAGCTGCAATAACTAGACGTCAAAAAATATGTCCTTCTGTTTTGTATATTCCTTTGGGGGCACTGAAAGTGCCATTGGCTTAAAGAAGAAACAAAATGAAAAACAAGTACATTCATTACTGTTTTTTCCGCAGTAGGGATTATTTATTTATTTATTTATTTGTTTATTTATTTTTTATTTATTTCAGAATACTGCAGGCCAACAGTTATGGCCCATGCATGAGGGGCTATACAAGGCATGATAATGCACTGTGACATAAAAAAGAAAAAAGAACGGCAGTTTAAGAGGTTGCCGCTAATAAACAAGCAGAAAAATGTGTATACACATACACATATACATATTTATACATATATACACATATACGCACTTATACAATACTCATTCACTCAAACAAATGCTCTTCTAGAGCTTTACCGAAATTAGGGGACTGGAAAATGGCCCATGGGAGACAGTTCCAGTCGGAAACGGTCCTCGGGAAAAAACTGCGTTTGAAGGTTTCAGTTCTTGCAAACATAAGTTCCAGTAAATGACTTCCTGTGTGGTGTGTTCGTCTAGACGATAGCTGTTTAAGTACTGTGGGATTAGTATAGGGCGAAGCCTCTCTCACTGCTTCCCGCAATTTCACAAGCGAGAGTTCGTTACGTGGAACGAAAGCATTCTGTGCTTACGTGTTAAAGGGATGCGCGGGGGGGGGGGGGGGGTGTAGCACTGAAAACTGGAAAACTCTACAGAAGCCCCGATAAACGCTGTTAGGAAAAGAATGGGTAAAAATAACCGTATCTGCAGCTATCGCACATTGTGCCTGAACAATAAAAACAAGATCCAGTTGCTTGCGACCCATTCGTGAGACTGCGCCTAGACGGATATCGTCGCCAGGATGTCGACTACCTGAAAGTGCTAAGTGGACGTAATTCTCGCGACCCACCATTTCATGAGCACGCCGATACCTAAGCTTTTTAGAGGAGGCTGGTCATGGATTCGACGAGACGCGATGGCGGCTTGAACGCAAACAGACCTGAGTGCGCCGCGATTGTCGTCTGAAACAATCGTGTGACTTTTTTAGCGTTGGCATGCGGGTTCTTGAGGAGCTGAAACCAGACTGCGTTTGCATCGTTGCAATAGGAACTGCGTATGAGGACACACACATTTCTCACCGTGAAAATATCATCGGCGAATCGTCATCCTAACCCCTTTGGTGCACGAAATATCCTGAGGAGGTTTGTTAAAGTTGTTTCCGTACGTTCAGCCGACTCTACACTAATTTAAAGAAGCTCTATGTTTGACTCTAAATGGGGTTGCGGGGCTAAAAGGACAACTTTTGAGCTTACATGCCGATTTCGGCAGGAGGTTTTCTTTCCTTGTAGTTAGAAAGTTTAGGAAATTTCATTACCCTGCCATAAGTAGAAAAAGAAGTAGGTATGCATGTGTTATGGAGCAAATGAGTGTGTCACATTAGTAAAACGATTTTACAGATCGCAAAGTTAGATAAAATGTTTATGAATAAATATCTTCCAGACGCCCTATATACTTAGTGGATAAGGCCAGCTACTTGCAATTTTGTACCATCTTCTGTAAAATCAATTGAAAACTACGGTTGTTTATTTGTTGTTACCGTGACCCAGAAATCTATACTTTTTACTTGATAGAAGTACTCATTTATACGTTCCCAAAGAAATTATTCGGCGCTAACCTTCGACGGAGAAAACACTGCAAGCTCAAATGTTCTGAATTATTTTATCTGAAGCTATAAGCCAAAGATGGAAGTTCCTCCAACGAAATGTACTGCCCTTTAAAACTGCCTACAATATATGAAGATCAAAATAAATCGCTCACATTCGTCTTGACCACTCTCCGCTACCTCTCTTAGCGATCAAGACTAATTCTGTCGCCAAGTTCCGTTTATCTATATGCCTAGGCCATGATGACACAATCAACATTTTACCTCAGGTTCAAAACAAAACGCTTCTTATAGAAGGAAAAGTTGCACTCCACCTGAAATAAGTCACCGTAATTACATCTCTCGCATATTATATCTTGTTTAGGTTCAAAATATTGTGCCCTGTTCTCACCTGGGTTTTTCGCGCTCCCATCGTCAGCACTTGTGTCTTCTACAGTAATTTGTACTTGTGTCTGAAAAAGAAAAGCAAGGTCCAGTTGAGCCGACTAAGACGTGGTTGAGTTGCAACTCTGCGAATACGTAGGACAGTTTAATTACCTTGTCTTGTTTTTCCTTAGATCTGAAATAAAGACAAAACGCTTATCGTCACCTCTAGTAAAAGACTGCAGCATTCATAAAACTAGAAAGAGAATTATTAAGCTCACCATTTCTGTTAATGGCTACGTTTTAACTATTACAACTCGGCATATAAGCAACATGTTGACTCGGTCACATTCAGGGCAATGCAGCAGAAACACAGTTTAAACTCACAGAGCCCGGACACCATTCCGTACGTCAGAGAGAAGTAAAATTACTTGCGCACACGTATTTTTGGCCATGGGAAGTATGTTAGTGTGAAGAAAACAGCAAAATGATAGTTGAGTAAACGTTAATGAGTATGGTAATTACTTAATTAGTAATTCATTTGCTGAAATATTAACAATTGACAACTCGCTCCAGATTATCAAAAACCCTAATATGGTCTTTGCATTGGGTTTACTGCACTAAATTAGAGTTTTCAGGCATCAAATTCAGCGAACCAAAATGATATATTGGGTTTTGGGGGGTTAAGGCAATAGCGTTGAGCTATCGAAGTATGAAATGCGAAGTATGAAAGCGACTTCGCTAGTACAGATGTAACCAATTTGATTTTCGGCTTCCATGTATACAAATATTTCTACGCTTCTGCTGTGGAAGACCACCCTCCCGTATGTAAAATTGAGTGCAGTATTCTTGCACTTTTTTGTAATAATTCACTTTGATTTCTGCGAACACCGAGTGACATCTTCACTCAGTTATTCAGAGAGCAAACATGCTTTGAATGTAATCAACACCTGTAGACCGAAAAACTGGGCACTTCACAAACCATCTCGCTCTATTAGCCACAATTTTAAAACCTGACCAATAACCTAACCTCGGTGCAACTGCATCGTCTACTGCAGTAAAATAAAGATTTCACTCGATTAAAGAATTGTAGAAATTCGTAGGAACGGCTGGACAACGGCTGCTTTAAGGCCAACTGCAACAAAATTTTCGAACGCGTAGAAAGCCCTGTTCCAGATAATATAGACAAGCAGCAACCTCTGTGCAAAATCTTACGCTAGAAATAAAGTTTGTTGCGTAACAAAGAGCTCGCAAAAATCAATGTTTTTCATGCCGAAACTGAAGAAAACGCCACCATTATCACTCGGCGGATGTGACGTACAGTGTAGAATGTGGAGAACCAGCGCCCATTCTGTCCACTTTTCCTTCCTGTACACGGTTCCGGTGCATTACTGAACGGGTCCAGCACGTCTGCTAGCCACAAACTGCTTCGTGCGCTGTGACAATACCGTAGCGCATCCACGATGTTCCTTTGATGCGAAGTATAATTCCCTAGTCTAGCCGGTTTTTTTCTGTCTGCTTGTCTACGTTCAACAGCAGGGCCTCGATGCGTTCTGCCTCCGCTCGAAGACGAGCGCATTCGGGTGGCCATGTCCGGCTTAATGCGGACGAGCTCCACTCGTGGCGCAGTTACATCGGCGGAAATTTGACGCTCTACAGTCTAGTGTGGCTGGCGAGGGAATAGAACACGTCCTATCGCACGCCGGGGCAGCTGGAACAGGCTGCATGATGCGCTAGCTTGGCGACCGAGTTCACTCAAGCGAGCGTGCTGCGTTTGCGTCTTCGTCAAAAGAGAGTTTTAGCCCAGCGGGTTTACGGCCAGCGGAGCGGAGCGGGCGAGCGGAGACGCGACTGCGCATGCGCACCACGCTGAGACGGCCAGCGGTTTTACGGAGCAGCGTTTACGCCCGCTGGAAAGCACTCCCCAGCGGAGGGTATACGCAGCGCGCGAGCGTGCGTAAGGGCGCGCGGGCGTGTATGGGAAATGCAAGACGGCAGCCGCGAACATGAACGCCGGCAGTTCTGCATCGAAGACTGCGACTGCCGCGCTGACCCGTACATTAGTACTCAGTACATTATTAACAAATAATGCACTGAGAACATGTAATGTATTTTTATTCAACATTTCTTGCATAATAAAAGCAAAAGTAATTCAATTTCATTTCTCAGTAACTCCTATTCGAACCACTAGGTGGGGCAGCAGAGCGCCCCGCTCTTTACCCCGCTCGAGCGGGTGATCCGCTGGGCTAAAATTCTTTTTTCGCGAGCCGCTCCGCTGGCGCAACGGTGGAGACCGCTCCGCTCCGCTGGCCGTAAACCCGCTGGGCTAAAACTCTCTAAAGACGCGCTCGCTCGCCGCGCTGCTGCAGATTACGTTTAAAATGTAGGGCACAATTTTAGGGATCTTAACCCCTCCGGCATGACGTATCCGACTTCACCTGCCGCTTCCTAGCGCGCTCGAAGCGCAGGACTCGCCGACCGATCAGACAACTACTGCCATCTAGAGTAAAGGATGATAAGCAATGAGGCTTTGCACGGCCAGGATAGAGGTGTTCGGTGCTAAGCCTGCGCAAAGCGCGGCCAGAGAGGCTTGACTGCGGGCGCGATAAAGCATCGTCCATTTCGCTCTGGCAACATTGCATTCTTGCATGACTTGCCGCCGCATCTACGCCGTGGCCGCCGCGTCGCCTTCCGCGTCGTGACAAATGTAGCATGCGATTCCTGCTCGTTTCTGGCGCTGTACCAGGAAGGATTTCCTTCGTCTACTTCGACGTGTCCCATGTAAAGACCCACGAAATATCTTGAAGATGATGCACTACAGGAATTGATCACTCGAGAAATCCGCCCTTGAACGCAACTTACCTTTGGCTTTCGTGCCCCATCGCGGCACCCAGAAAGCGTTTGCCAAGCACATCTTGACGGGTAAGTGAGTGCGCTGTTGAAATGTAGCTTGTGCAGCTTCGTCAACTGCAGTTTGCATGCTTTGTGCGCGTTAGCGTGTCCACGTCGCACTCGCCGGTTGCGCTGTGGTGCACGCTGTCGCTCTGAAAGCTGGGGCAGGAAATATGCGTTCGGCCTTCGTCTAATGAGCGTTTGTTGTGGACTGCACAGCCGTTTCTCGTGTTCGAGTACATACTTGAGCACGCGACGACCACGCAACGCATCGGTATTCGTGCAAAAGCTCAAATCACGAACGACACAGGTACAACGCACGCCGAGAGAGGCCGCCGTGAACTCGCAAATGACGAGCGAGCAATGCGCCTGGCGGCCTAGGCGCAACACGGCGCAACTGAGAGATCAACAGTTGCGTGCGGTTCTCCAACATTCGTCATGCCCGCATTGCTACCGCTTTGTCGCCAGGTGCACGCGTGGTCTGCATAGGCGCTATTTGATAGCTGCTAATAACAACATTAGGCGATTGCCAGCCCTACAGTTTTGCCAACATTACTTTGAGAGTATACGCTAGGCATTAGCGGTCAATTTAGCCCGAGTGAAATTTCGTTGCACTTGTCCTTTAAGCGGCAGTTTACAGTCAACTGTCGATATAAACTTGACAACTTTATATTTTCCAGCATAAGGTCAATATTCCTACAATGAAGGGAATATCCTTGAATTGAATACGGTGGAACAAAATAGTCAGTTCTTATCAGATATTTTTGCATATTCAGAAACAAATCCACAGTGCTGGGCCCAAGGAAGCTATGACCAGGCTTTCTTTTTATTAGCTTAAGAAGGAGCCACGCAATCCCTACATTGTTCAACGGTTCTGGTCATACAGGAATTTCACATGGGATGAACGAAGTGTCCATGACCATGAATATTTCAGTAGCAGCGGTATTTCAAGAAGTTCACTGGCCAGTATAATAGCCAAAGGTCGCGAGTAGATTTCTTTCACGAAATGTTCACGCACATTTGTCGTTCACTGCATTCCTCAGTAAACACATCCATGTGCCCTCATTCTTAAATATGGACCTGGTCCTACAGCACCTGATACTCTGCTGCAGCGCTCGCGTTTTGTCGATGTCAATAGTTACAGGTAAGTTGAATGGCGACAGTAACAAGACAGCCAATGGACAGGGACCTCATTACATCACCGGCTATCCTGGGGAATCGTTTTACTTATGTGTGAGAAATTAAGAGTGCACTAAAGAGAGCCAAAACCTCCTGTTTAACTGCCGCGAAGCCGCTTGCTGGTGAATCAATATTTCTTCAGTATTTTACTCAGAACAGTAGTGCCGCTCGAATTTAGCGATGCCAACTAGGTTCAATGGTGAGGCTCAGTGCTTAATGTTCATCCTTCTGCCGACAGTAACCGATAATCGGAGACTGGCGCCGCTACTGCAGAAAACTAGCTGCCATCGCAGCCTCAGCCGTTCGCTGCGTCCAGCAAGCAAGAACAACGATCTGTCATCACGTAAAAATCACATCAAAGTCGTGCAGTTGTTCGCAGAAACATCTCACGCAGTAACGTTAATTTATGCAACATCGACTCTAGGGATTACTGATTTCTAAGTACCTGCTGGTGTTGCTATTTGTGTTTGTTGTATAAGAGAAGAAAACGCGACACGTTCCGCACGAGAGCAAAGAAAGAACGAGGAGCGAGGGATCAGTGTATCGCATTGATTGTTTTTTTTGACCTTGTCAGAAACACTTCAAGTTTTCGGTTCAGCTAGGTAACTTTTAATAAAGGGAAAGTCAGACACCCGCCCGTTCGTAAGCAATTGCTGCAAAGGAAACTCATACGGCTTCCTCAAAGAAAAGCCTCGCCGTTGAAGAAAAACTACGTCAGATTACGTCAAACTGTTGCCTTTGCTTCGAGTTGTTGACAAATTCGACTTCGCCATGTCATCTGCTAGCCGCCTCGTTAGCTCAGATGTTAGAGCGGCTGCCCCGGAAAGGCGGTGCTCACGGGTTCGAATGCCACACCAGGACGAATTTTCCTTAAACTGCGAGGCTTTTCTTTCGAGCAACCCGTATGGGTTTCCTTTGTAGCAATTGCTACGAACGAGTGGACGTCTGATTTTCGCTTTATTAATTACTTCTCTCTACCTTGCGCGTTTCCGCCGGGCTAACACCTCAACCAGGCAACTTTTGTTCAAACGACATCCGCAGAACTATTACAGCGTCCTAAGAAGCCGTCTACCAAACATCTGCAGCGTGCCGTGTGGCGCCCTCACATCTTGATGAGCGGCGCGTGGTTCATGTGGCCGGCCAGGGCGTCAGCCTTGTCCGACGGCGGGTGGCCCCCGTTGTTCGCGCCCCTTCCCGCATCGTTCGAGGCCTCGTCCTGGCTGGCCCCGCCGTTGTTCTGTTCGGCGTCCCGCTGCTGCCGCTGCTGCTGACGCCGCTTGCGCTCGCGCCGGCGCCGCCGCCTACGCCGCCGCCGCAGGCGCCGCTTCCGCTCCTGGCGGAGCCGCTTGCGCCGCTCGTCCTCGTCTTCCTCGGCGCCTTCCTCTTCCTCGTCTTCCTCCTGCAGAGTGAGAGTGAATCCAGTGTTCGTTTCCCGTTATGTACTTTGCAATATTTCCTGTGGGGCTAGCTGGCGAAACATCTATTATAGAAGGCTGGCGCGAGCAGACACAATAACATTCAAAAGAAGATGATATACTTGATTGACGGAAGCTTTGAACAGCCGGACACTTTCTAAGGAACAATAAGCAACAATATGCGGGCTTTTTCGTAGAGCCTAATGAAAGCAACCTAAGTGATATGCCGTAGTCGTTGCCTTTCTTGGAAAAAGACTAATGTCGAATGCAGTGAGTGAGCTTTCAGCCAAAGCTATAATAACACACTTTCTTCGGTCACAAACGAAACTACGAGAGATCACAGCCATAACGACTATGGCATGCGATAATGGTGGCAGGCAGCTACATTTGACATATCAAGTTAAACTTCTTTTTCCCTTCCCAACCTCTACTCATTTTGTGCAAAACGCCCAATTTTTTGCTAATCCCTCACGGTGGGTATGTGCCACTTGTGCGAAGAAACGACACCAGCAGCCACAATATGAAGCGATGAGCAGTACTGAGACAAGAAATGTCGCAGAAGCCAATATTTCGAAAAGGATACCCCTCCGTCAGGACAAGTTCCCTTGTCCAAACAATGGCTACAGCGACATTCTTTGTTTTTAACTACTTCTAATCTTCCTGTGAACTCCTAGCTTATTTGAAATTTGTATATAAGACGTTCTCCCTGCCTTTCATGACTTCTATTTACCTCTCTCGCTATGTATGTATAAGCCGTTCATGAAGGCCAACCAACCAACCAACCAACCAACCAACCAACCAATTACCATGTTACCACCGTGTCCACAGTGTTACCACAGTGGATGTGAAGGGCAGGTCGAGGGTGCTTTGCAAGAGGCCATCGATGTGACGGAGCGGTATCTAATCCCCACCGGGCTAAGGTGCTCGCCCGCTAAATCCGAGCTCTTGCTCTACAAGAAGAGGCCCAGAGGCGGTTCACACCGATCCTGGAAGCCAGCAGCAGAGAGCCACATTACATTATTCACCGGTAAGGGCTCCCCAGTACCGCGGGTAGACACTATCAGGGTCCTAGGAATGTTTATCGAGTCAAACGGGGCCAATGGAGCCGCCCTCAAACGCATTTGTTCCAAGACCGAAAGCGCCCTCGGCCTGATCCGAAGAATCGCCAATAGGTACTGCGGAATCAAGGAAGACAATCTGATCCGCATTATCCACGCCTTCGTGCTCTGCCACCTCGCTTATTCAGGGGCTATGCACAATTGGCTCGTATCGGAGCGCAACAAGATCAACGCCTTAATCAGAAGAGTCTTCAAGCTTGCCGTCGGCCTTCCCATGCGAACGCACACAAAAGACCTTCTCAATTTGGGAATTCACAACACGTTCGAAGAAATCGTTGAAGCCCAAGAATTTTCCCAGTTCGTCAGACTCTCCGGTACCCCAGCGGGCCGAGCCATACTTGGCAAGCTGGGACGTAACCCCATGGTCGTCAGTCTCGACGCTGTGAAGCTGCCCAGCGACGCAAGGTCCAAAATTTACATACACCGGGTGCCACGAAATATGCATCCCACCTACAACGAAGGACGAAGGCGAGCCAGGGGTAAAGCTCTGCTCGCCAGTGCCCGCTTGAACAAGGACCGAACATGCTTCGTAGACGCTGCTTCCTACGTTCAAGAAGAGGCCTTCTCCTCAGTGGTCATCGACTGTGATGCTAAAATCCTTAGCTGCGCTACCGTCCGCACTTCTAATTCCAGCGTTGCAGAGCAAGTTGCTATTGCTCTTGCATTGACGGACAGTGTACATGACACGATTTATTCGGATTCTAAGGCCGCTGTCAGGGCCTTTCAGATGGGAATGGTGGCTCCCCAGGCCCTACGTATCATCCAAAGTACCAAAGACATGAAACATCACTCTTTGGCCTGGTTCCCTGCGCACCTTGGGACCATTGAGGGTGCCTTGATCAACCCCAACGAGGAGGCGCACTCGGCTGCACGAGGTTTGACTGACCGTGCGCTGGGCAACGCGTCCTCTCCTGGGCGACCCGAGCCTCTCTGCTCGTACAACGAAATCTGCAAACACAATTATCTGTCAAGAAGAGTCCTACCTTCGCCGCACTCCTCGCTGTGCAGGGCCCAGGCAGTCACTCTCAGACTACTGCAAACAAGCACTTACCCGAGCCCCGCAGCGCTACACACAATGTACCCCGACCGGTTCCCAAGCCCGGATTGCCCTCTGTGTGGTGACTATGCGGACTTCGAACATGTCCTGTGGGGCTGCGCCTCTGCCGGTCCTCCTTTCACTCAAGAGGAAATGAAGAAGCTGATTAGGGCCCAGGATCAGACTTCTCAAACCCTGGCAGTCCAGAGGGCTCGCGACAGGGCCGTCAGGTTCCACCTGATGGTCCCCGAGTGGGCCTAGCCAGGTGGCGTGGCGTTTGCTTACGTCTCTAGTGGACAAAATAAAGTTGTTTCACTCACTCACTCACTCACCACCGTGTCCATGCACAGCAGGCCCCGACAGAGCCAACTGCAATGCTCCGTGAACACTGTTTTAATGAAAGAGCATTACTCTTGCTCCCGGGTTGCGGCAACGATGCTTTGTTGAGAGAAATCACACAAGAGCATTCGTACTCAACTTTATTGTAAACATTGCACACGACCACTCATTTCGGATGGCACCAAAACTTTGCGACGTCGCTATCGAGTCCGATGCGACCCGCAGTAGCTTCACACCCAAATGTGTAAGCGTATAAAACACTACATTATCACACTGGTTTCACTTAGCCACTTAAATTTGCAGCGTAAGCAATGATATTCAAAATGAGCATGTAACCATGTCATTGAGCAAATTTTCCTATTTCTGTCATAAGGTAAATTATAATCTGTTATCACACAGGTCAACTATATGAATGCTCGCACCTATGACTTAATCACGCATGATATTATTATTCTTAGGCTTTTTGTTTTATTCTCTGTGACAAAATCGACAGCTTTTGGATAGCGACATGGTTACAGCGTCGGCTTGTTGCCCTTGGGTGTCATACTTCAAATCCCACTCACGGACACGTACAATCGTTTATTTAAAAAGCCTGAACAGAATATGTACTTACCACCAAGTACTGTGATTTAGGGAAAATAATGTTTCTAATTGAAAGGATATGCTTGCGAACCTTTCCTTATGTGTCCTTATTGGCCTGGTGAGCTCTAATAAAGTACAAGTGGTGTAAAGTGCTGAAGAAGTTAGGCGCCCATTTTATGAATGACTTTGCTACTGCATTCATTGTTCGTGACGTGATTTATTCGCTGATAAAGTAACTTTGCTGAATTCAGAACAGGCGAGATGACCCAGTGGGTACTGAATTTTCGAATTGGGCACTCGTTGATGGACAGATTGATTCGTTCAATTATTGGTTGGTTCATTGATTGGTTCATTCATTGATTGATTAATTTTGTACGTTCGAAGAGAACACGGCTTATTAGGACAGCTTTTGTGAAGCGCTTGCAGTTCATTAGGGCGCCTTGTTTCTTCAGCGCGCAAACTTCAGCCATTCCGAGTCGCCCGCATGAAGTATTACCCAATCTCGATCCTGTTATACTTCATAAAGTAACCTTGGAAAACAATATTTCTTTCAGGCCACTAAACTCTAGGAAGTTCTACAGATGGCGCTGATCAAGGAGAAACTTACAGGTAGCAATATCAACATGGCAGGGTCTATTTGAGACGTTTCTAATAAATCTATTCATTTTCGCACATCCGTGTATGCTGATGTCGGCTTGAAGGGCCCTTCTCCAGGGCGCATGTAAATTTCAGCTTACACTGCAAGCTCTAAAATGCCGCTTCTTGATCACTTAAGCAAAATCATTTTTGCACACCGGTCCAGTGTTCGGGAGGTAGAACAAATTGAATGTCCTGTTACCACGTACCGCCAGGAAGCGAGCGCGTCCGTAAACAAAGACACACTTTTTGTCGGCCTCGGGCAGTATACTCAAGCGATTCCCTCCTTCTTCTATCCATAAACAGAACGACCTAGCTAGGCTCACGCGAGAAGGCCCACCTTCTCCTCTTTCTCCATTTTTTTTTTTTTTTTAGCTGCGTGGCGCATTTCGGGTGGCGGTGTTGCGCGTTGCGTATTGGACGATTTAGCGAAGTAACCTGTCCTGGTGAGCGACGTTACAGTGCTGTGTTTTAAGTCGTAGAGCTCGTACGTTAAGCTCAAGTCTCTGGCTGGTGGTGGTGCTTCCACGAGAGGGGGTACGTGTGGCGTTTGGTTTGAAATTTGAACTACTTTGTTGCGGCGCGCAGCGCTGTAATACTTTTCAGACACAATTGTCAACGCGGCATGTGGCCGCTGCGCTTGTCTGTTCAAAATAGCCATCCCAGGCTAGGGGCCCTTTAGCAGTGCTACCACACGCATGATGAGGCGCTACTGTACTCAAGTTTAAATAAAGTACGAGTTTCTCTGGCACAAAGGAAGACTCACCTTTTCTATGGCAGTGAGGCTTTCAGCGTCAGCCAGGTTGTCTACTGCGATGGCCAAGAATACGTTGAGCAATATGTCTTCATTACAACGTGCAGTCAAGGAAAGCTCAGTTCGCGAAATAGAAGCGAATTTGGGCTCAGGCAAAGCGCGAAGTCAATGTCACGCCAAGGCTGAAGATAGTAAATGTGGAACTCCGCATTTGACGCTTTAAAGAATAGTGTCTACTGCCGCACGGTGTTTTAGTGCAGGCGCTGTGCCAGGCCACTTTCTCTTTGTCCCCTAAACACTCGCCTTTCTTTTACTAAATGCATTTGAGCCTTATTCGTTTTTCTCTGATGCTGCGTGTTCTTTTTTTTCGCAGATGATGCGGCATTGTAATATTTGGTCGGCAATCGTCGGCACCCTCCTGCCAAGCAGGGGGATCATGGTAGTCACAGGAAGCACTACAAAAGTATGTATAAATTCAATTAATAAGGTAATTCACTGTACTGTGTACTTTTGGAACGTACACTGTTTCCTCGTAGGTCACGGACAGCGACGTGCGGCAAAACAGGCAGGCATGTTTTTTTTTTTTTTTTGGGGGGGGGGTGGTAAAGCTGGATTTGTCGCCTATTGCTCAACGAGACAAGCACGAAGGAAGTATAGAGATTGCTCGTAATGAATGCTAGCAGAAAAAAATGAAGAACGAGCAACAATTCCTGTGTTGCCAGCACCGGACCTTAAGCGCACGTCGATGCTCCCATAAAGGATACAGTTGCCGCAAATGAAAAGAATAATGAAGTAGATGCAGGCCATCCCGCCGAGAGAGCCAACACCGCCGAAGGCTTTGATGCCGTCGTACATCACTACGTTCCAGTCCTCACCGGTCAGGATCTGCGGCAGAACAACGCATCACGGGTATGCTTGAGCACGTAGACTGCAGGAGCCTAGCTGCAACAAATGATCCGCAGCGCTATTCTGCGCATGAAGTATCAAAAGGTTGCGTGTACTCGGTAGGTATTACTATGTTCGTAACGTGTGGCAAAGAAATAAACTACGCCCCTCTGATACGACTCTAAAAAGCAGGACATACATGCTGGACCCGACTATCAGCTGTTTGCCTTATTTTTCTTTTTCTGCAACAATGTTTCTACATGCGTGAAGTAACAAGAGCTTTTCGTATGAACGGCGGTGTGCAAGCCGTTGTTCTGCATATAAATACGTGCACACTGCATCAATATCGAAGGAAATAGTCCGAGTTATAACAGCATGTATTGTAAACTTGTAAGTCAAAGCTTTACTGACTTATTTGCAGTATAGTTGCCTCTTTGAAAAATTGCCGACTTTAAATCTCTTTATCTCACTGTAGGAAGAAGGAAAAGTACGGTTTGTAAACCACTTTTTTTTGCTCGCATTCCGGCACATGTACCAACAAGTGTGATAATGTTAAGGCAAACCATCTATCGCACTCCGTGACACTATTTTTGATGTATAAATTGAAATTACCTGCTTCAATGTCCTCTAGCAACGCGGAAACTACAGAAGGTGAATTTTGACCACGTGATATACTTGAACACATCGCCTAAATGCAAGTGCACGGACATTCTCGCATTGCGGCCCCACCACAACGCAAGCGCCCAGCTGGGAATCGAAGCCGTGGCCTGGTGCACAGCAACAAAATGCCATAACCAATGAACCACCGCGACGGGCACACAAGCAATCTGATAACCGATCGAGAATAAAATACGTGATCGTTAACTCAATGCTCGTCCTCCTTTCATCATTCGTCGTCAGCATTGTTTTTGACATCACTCGTTAACGTATTACCGAAAGTCACCCTTGGGTACTTCACGGCTGCATCGACTATCTTTCGGTCTTGAGCTATGGCAAAAAAAAGCACAAATAAGCTTTACATAATCGTGGTAGGCCAGCTTTATGGTACGCCGCTCGTGCGCGCATTCCACCTGCCCTTCCTTGGTTACGAAGCACTGTAAACTCAGTAAACAAAGAAAGGAAAAGACACAGGCTTCGTCCATTATGCGACATGGCGGAGGAAATCGAGTGATTCACCTGGAATACGGTGAGCAGAGCCTGCCAGAAGGTGTCGAAATTGCTTCGCGGCTTGTCTTCGGTGCGGCGGTTGAACCTGCCGCCGAACACCTGCATTCCGAGCAGAGCGAATATCACGATGAACAGGAACAACAGCAGCAGCAGGCTGGCGATCGACCGCATCGAGTTGATCAGAGACGCCACCAGGTTCCGAAGCGACGCCCAATACCTGTCACGGGGCGGGAGGGGAGAAAGTGCGACGCCAGCCAGGTCAGTGCCAGTGCAGAGACAGCGACGCCCTTCCTCAATTTGTGGCTGTTTTGTGAGCGAAATTTTTCGTTAGGAACAATATCGCCAAATTCTGCCGCCTGCCGTAGATGACATGTTTTCTCCTACAGGTCCGTGATATTTCCGACACTGCTCACCTGAGCGCGTTTACATGAATTTGACACCTCACGGTTTCCTCTGCTTTGCAACCTAAATGACTGCATTAAAGGACAATTTGAACATGGATTGCGGCGCGCGCCTTCAGCTGTTGGAGGTCCCTTGACCATAGTTAGTTGCTTCCTTCGTATTTCTCGTTGGAAAAGAAGGATCAAGGATTCCTGCGGGTTGCAGCGAGACTACCGAAGCTAAACTGAGTTCGCATGCCACCGCTTTTAACATCATCGCTTCTGTACGCGTCTCTCAGTCTCTTTCACTCCTCGTCACATACAAAACCTGCTGTAGCATATCTAGCCTGCAGCAAGGCAAACCTCTGCACTTAGAAATATATCTCTGTTTTTTTTTTTAAATATGTATGTTTAAAGAGATGATGTCAACTCTCCGAAGTTCGAGCTGCTCCTGTGCTTCAGAGTATGATCAGAAGAAAGAAAAACAATATGCTAAAAATAAATTCATGGTGACACTCAAAGAACACAAAATGACGGGCCTATGCGAATAATCTGCACAAACACTCAATTTCCGAAAATATATTATCCATAGTTATGCGGCAGAAGGCGAAGAAAAGAAACATCCTTATTGCCACCAAAACTGTAAGTAATATCTCTCAAAAGTCTCACTCAAGAGGTGGTGAACATCATATGTTCAAAGATATTGCAAAGTGACTTTCGCCAAAGGCGATCTCCTATGTGGTTTCCTCGTCAAATGTATTTATTTACATAGCAAAACACTGTTTTCAAAAGCAAATCAAATGCATGATGGCGTTTTCACATAACCATTCAAAAAGGACGTTTCCGAAAAACTACGGCAGCCATAGAGGAAGTCGAAAAAAAAAATATTGCCACGGTGTAGCATTTTAACTCACAAGCTACCATGTATTAACCGTTGACAGTTTGTTTTCAGAAGTGTTTCGTGAGTGTAGAAGGGGAAGAAGAAGCGGAGCAGTGCGGAAGTTCGTCGCATGGGCTCCGTAGATTACGACCTTCACGGACTATCTCGACCCACCGGGCTGCCAACTTTTGGGTTGGATCTGAGAGAGCTCACAAGCTGGATCACCCGGACACCGATTTAAAGACGGTAGGACCATTTTTTGGCAAATTACCGGACTTTGGCGGCAAACGCTCGCCGCTAAGCCTACCGAGGTTTATCACGACTACGGGCGTTTGCGGACAGCCAGGCCCGCTCAGCGACAGCGATGCAGCCTGGACACGACTCCCACTCCACGAAATATCCGAATTTTGAGCCATCGACGAGTACACTAGCCCAGACTTTGCTAGAAGCGCAAGAGATGGACGACGACCACCTCGGCGCCTCCGACTCCGAGAATTCGGCGGACGGGGAGATCGAGGACTCCGCCATGCAGGAGGAGCAAGACACTCACAACGAAGACGAAGCAAATTGGGAATTGGTCATTACCAAAATCCAAAAGAAGCGACAGAGCAAGAACGGACGGAACGCCGCCAGCGCCGGGAATTCCCCGGCCGCTCAAGGCGACCTCTGAGGGGAATCCCCGGCCCGTCCGCCGACAGCTGGCGCGCCAGCTTCCGGCGCGCTGAAAAAAGACGGGAAAGGAGCGCAGCGGCAGGCTAGGCAGAGGCTGCCCCCGTTCCCCAGAGACGATTTCATGATTATTTTGCGACCGAAGGGACTCGTAGTCAAGTCGCTCCACCAATTTCAAGTGGCCCGGGCCGTAGCCGCGGCATGCAGCAACAAGTTCGAGGGAAGAGACCTGATCACCAGGCTCCGCACAGGATCCAGCATAATCGTGAGCACGCCGAACGAGGTGGCCGCCCAGCTCGCGAGGCGCATCACTAGCCTCACGATCGAGGGACGCTCATACGACGTGAACTCTTACGTCGCCGCACCGGAAAGCACCCGGCGTAGCGTGATACACGGAGAGGACCCTGGAGCGACACCGGAGGAACTGAAAGCCGACTTGTGGACGCGCGCACAGGGTGTCACCATCCACAGCGCCCGAAGACTAGGCAAAACCAAGACGGCCGTCATCACCTTTGACGGACCATCACACCGAAACACGTCATCTGCTGCGCAGCCGAGTAGAAGTGCTACCCGTACCGGCCCACAAGACAAATCTGCTACGTTTGCTGCCAACAAGGTCACCGCTCCAACGTGTGCCCCACAGCGGACGCCAGGGCTTTCAAACAGTGCGGGATGCAGAACCCGCCAAAGGATCACCAGTGTACCCCGAGATGCCTGATCTGCGTAGGCAACCACGCTACCGGATCGAGGGAGTGCCAAGACCGACTAAAGAAAGCCAGGGACCTGCGAGGCAAGGCCAACGGCGGCAGCAACGGAGGCGGACGCGAGAGCAGACGTCGCAGCCGGGACGACCGCGGCAAGAAGCCGAGGTGGTTCAGCTCGGAGGGGGAGACTTCGCGGAGCCGTTCGAGATCCCGGGCGTCGCGGAGCCATTCAGGGAGCCGGTCACGGTCCTTTGCGCCCCTGCCGCCCCTGGTCATTAAGGGAGGGAGCCAGCTGCAGCAGCAGCAGAAGAATAAGACGAAGAAGGAGCCTACCCGAAAGAGCGGCGGCGTCAAGGTGAGCTGGGGAGCCCAAAACCCCTGGTTTGCTCCGCACTCGGGTGGGGTAGCTAACAAAAAGAACAACGCAAACAGCAACCGCGAACAGCCTAGACAGGAGGACGTGGAGAAAATAGAGCTGAGGTGCGAATGAGAGCTATCACGCGCTAGGCAAAAAGAGCTAGAACGCCAAATAGCAGAACTAACGAAGGCAGTGCGAGACCACAGATCGAACAGCCCTCCGCAGCCACAAACCGTACAAACCCAAGCCCCATGGCAAGCAGGCAACGAGGATTTCGCCAAGTTTAAAGCAGAGATTCAGCAAATGATGCAGCAGATGATGCAGCAACAGCAGCAACAAATGCAGCAAGTGCAATTACAAGTCACCGAGCTCCGGTGCAGCATCCGCAAGCAGTTTACCGAGACCATTAGAGAGAAGGCCTACCACCGCCCCGCGCTGGCATCCCTCGCCGAAATGTCCGCATACAACACCGAGGCTTAAACATGGCCAGTAAAAATTTAAGCAAGCAAGAAACCTTAGATATATGGCAATGGAACTGCAGAGGCTACCGTAAGAAGCAGGGCCTCCTCCAACAATACATCCACACACAACAAACACCACCCGACATCATATCGCTTCAAAAGACGGGCACGACACCAACAGTCGCAGGATACACGTGTTACTAGACTCAAGAGAAAGGAAGAACGGCAACCCTAGTCAGCAAGGCACTCATCGCCATAAGCCACGACAGGATAGCCTACACCGAAGTAGAGCACGTGATTGTAGAAATTATACCAAAGAAGAAACGAAAGAGGGGCAGTATCCTTATTGTAAATACATACAGCCCCCCGAAACAGAGGAAGGCAAAATTCTACGAGCTTTTCCATGGCGCACGCAAACTAGCGAAGGACAGCACGCTAATCATCCTAGGAGACTTTAACGCCATGACAAAAGCTGGGGATACCAAACAGCACACCCAAAATGCAAAATGCTGGCGGAGGCAGCAGAGAACACCGACTGCAACCTCCTCACAGAACCAGACACTCCAACCAAAAATCGGAAACAGCGTTAGTACCGACACCTGCCCCGACCTCACGTTCATACGAGGAGCGGAACAAGCAGTGTGGGAGAACCTGTTAGGGAACGTGGGTAGTTACCACTCAAGACGCAAGTAACTTCAAAAGGGCTAAGGCGTCAGCTGGGATCGGCAAAAATTACGGACTGGAGCGTTTTTCGACAGGCATGCGATAGGAATCTCGCCGAGAACGGGATCCAATCGATAGAAGAGTGAGGGAGAATGCCCAAGGAAAAACAGCGCAAGTTCACCAAAGAAATCGCGCGAACGACTCAGACGCCCGAGGTAGACGCCAGACTGCTCAAGCTGTGGGAAGGTAGATGCGGGCTCACCAAGACGTGGAAGAAACAAAAATACAACAGGAAGCTAAAGATAAAGATCGCAGAAGTCACAGCGAAAGCAGAGGAATACGCAGCGCAATTCGCAAGGCAAAATTGGCAGCAATTCAGCGACTCCCTCAACGGAACATTGAACACAGCGAGGACGTGGCATATCTTCAAGGCTCTCATAGATCCGACCAAGGCAGGAAACAACAAAACCATCTACCGGTTCATCAACCAGTTCGAGGGACCAGACTCGGAACTCCTGGAGAAGGTACGCGTTAACTGCTTCGGGGGCACAAACCCAGCAGCTTACGCAGAGCGCTACCGGGGAAGAGAAAACGTTAACCTGGACAGACCCATCACGCGAGAAGAGGTCTACGTAGCGATTCCAAACACAACCAGAAACACGGCCGCGGGTGCAGACAAGATCAATAACGCACTCATCCGCAACCTCAGTGAAGGGTTAGTCGCAGAATTAACCGACTTTCTCAACAAACACTGGGAATTAAGCTGGGACCTTCCCCGAAGAGTGGAAGCATGCGGAGGTAGTCATGATTCCTAAGCCGGGCAAGAAACTGAAAATTGAGAACCTCAGACCGATCTCGCTCACATCGTTCCTGGGAAAACTGTACGAACGAGTGGTGACGCTGAGACTACACCATTACATGGAGGACAACGAACTGTATCCCCACAACATGTTCGGCTTCAGAGCAAAATGATCGACCCAAGGCGTACTGCTTCAAATCAAAGAATTACTCGGGAACGTCCCCAGGAGCGGGGAGAATATAATAATGGCATTGGATATCAAAGGGCTTTTGACAATGTAATCCACGAGGCTATCCGCACGGGCATGAACGACCTGAACTGCGGGAGGAGAGTCTACGGCTACGTCAAATCCTTCCTTTCAAACAGAACGGCAACTAATGGCCAGGGAGAGCTCCGATCAGAGAAGTTCCTTACTTCAAACAAAGGGACGCCTCAAGGGTCGGTCATCCCCCCCACGCTTTTCAACAAAGCCATGATTGGCTTGGCAAAACAGTTAAAAGAAATCGACGGAATACACCATGCCATGTATGCCGACGACATCAGCATCTGGGTTAACACAGGCTCGCTCAGAGAGAACGAAGAGAAGTTACAAGAGGCAGCCACCTGCGTATAGGACTACGTCAGAACAAGAGGGCTAGCGTGCTCCACTGAGAAGTCCGACCTCCTGAGAGTTTGGAGAGGACAGCAAAACCGCACAGTCCCCACCACCGACGAGTTAAAGCTCAACGTCTACCTCGAGGGGAAGTCGGTACCGGAAAAGACGCTCATCAGAAGAATCCTGGGGATGTGGATACATTCAAACCGACGCTGCATCCACACCCTCGCCCTACTCAAGGCATCCACCCTACAAGTATCCCGCATGATCACGCTCATCTCATCTCACACAAACGCCACGGCATGTGAGAGGACACACTCAAGCTGGGCAGAAGCCTGGTCGTCAGCCTAGTGGCATACAGCCTCCCATACTACAATCCCATCAAGAGTGAGGTAAAACAGGCGGACGCGATTCTACGCAAAGCCTACAAAACAGCACTCCAATTTCCCCACAACACCTCAACCGAAAAGCTCCTAGCCTTAGGACTACACAACACCTTCGAGGAATTGAAAGAGGCGCAACTAGTCTCCCAACAGCGCAGACTACAGCAGACCACATCTGGCAGGGAGCTCCTGAAGAAACTAGGCTGCGCCGATCAACTTCAAGAGATACAGAGGACCGAAACAATTCCGGACGAGTATCGCAATACACTAAAGGTAGCACCCATACCCCGGAACATGGATCCCAACCTGCACAAAGCACGCAGAGAGGCGAGGGCTGAATACCTACAAAAGACACTAGCACCCGAAGAAACGACGGTATATGTGGACGCAGCCACATGCGCCAGAGCAGCGTGGCAGAGCAACAGCAACGCGGTAGCAACGGTGATTGATTCGAACCTACGCGAGACCACCAGCGCATCACTACAAGGCTGTACGATAGTCGAGGCTGAAGAAGCGGCCGTCGCTCTAGCGGCAGCGGAGGGATATCGGTCTAAACGGTCTCTAACAATCCTTACAGACTCACAGACTGCGTGCCGCAACTACCTACGCGGCAGAATAGGGCACGGAGCGCTCCGCATACTCCGCTCCGCAAACCACATAACACAACTACAACCAAAAGAAGAATCAATTAGGCATACGATACAATGAATGCCGGGACACACGGGAGTGGCAGGGAACCAAGAGGCGGACAGGTTACCTCGAGCGTACACTTATTACCGAGCATCCAACGTAGGCGACCTCGAGGGGACCGAACCTGTACCCCAAGACAATTCGGCGATACTAAATTACTACAAGGGCTGCAGAAAGCGGTATCTACCACCGCACAACTCCCTTAGCAGAGAGGACTCTGTCGCGTGGAGGCAGCTACAAACGGGCTCGTACCCAAACCTAAACGTACTCAGCAAAATGTATCCCACACAATACAATGACAAATGCCCCTGGTGCCACGAAACACCCACGCTGCATCACATAACGTGGACATGCCAGCAGTTAGACGTGATACCCGTTATACCAAACCCGAGTGCGGAGCAATGGAAGGGAGTGCTCTCCAACGATCGCCGGATCGACCAAAAAGGTCTGATTCGGCGAGCACAACTGGCAGCAGCATCCAGCGGAGCCCTGGACTAAGGGCAACCGACCGTTGTGCTAGAAGATGGACGAAGCCATCTGAAGACCGCAGAAGACCAGCGAATCAAGAGCTAATAAAGTTGTTCACTCACTCACTTACACTCGTGAATGTACCTCCCGATTCTTGTGCAACACCCATTAGTGGATAAGCGCCGCAGTCGAAGTTGCCGTCGCCATCATCATCGTCATCATCATTGTCGTCGTGATCCGTCATGACTATGGTGCCTGTCGAAGCGCTAAGAGAGGCATAGGAAGTCAAGAATGTGCGAATGTTCCACTATAGCTATGAATTTTTCACACTTTGAACAAATTGTGGAGTACACTGCCACATGCGCCTTTCTAGGTCCTAGGCTTCCTCGCTGTTCTTAGTTTTGCTATGAGTTACCAGCTTGCACAAGCTTCCATCCTTGTTTAGCAAAGCTGCTTACAACATGTCCTAGGCTGTGCGGTTTCTTAAAGATCTAAGCGATGCTTAGTCCTCACCTTTCATCTTAACGTTCAATAACGTGAGAAGCCATGCATATACTTGCGTTACAATTAAATATAATTCTATTCAGTTAAATTTTATTCGGCATCATGTCACACGGGGCAAGTGGCACAGAGGAAAAGCCGCAAGAAGTTCGGTTGGACGCAGATCTGTGCTCCCTACACTACATGACTTCAGAAGCGTTTTCCTTTCTTACATACGCACATTGCCAGAAAACGACACCGTGAAACTTATACACCAAAATACGGCGCATCCGCGTGTAACAACATAAGCGAATGTAAAAATGCAACAGTTCGAGATGACGAGAAGAAAAGATATCCTCGATTCACCTTATCAGCTTCCGTTTTGAGTTGCCAAAGATTAACACTGCCGACGATTAATGCAGATGAATCGTTAGTTTATTAAGAATCTCAAAAAATACATCCTGCAGTTCTCTATATGACATCGAATGTATGCCACACTAATGTAAATCACGCTCATATAACAATAGTTCATCGAATATTGTAGGTAGCAATAAACTTAATGGTAATTAGCGTAGGCTGCGAATTACTTGAACAACTCTACATTTAAGGCGAAGCTTGAAATGTAGAGTAATGTAATTCTGATGCCGCCTATTCAAATACATGTAAAACGCACGAGTTTGTGGCGAATTTCAAAGCAATGTATAATATATCTATTTTTCCCGCTCTTGGTGTAATATGAGATGCAATTTCTAAATTTCTGTTACCATGTTTCATTGCTGAGTTACAGAATTCTAAACTCGATAGCTTTGTTCTAAAAACATTTGCCATTTTCAAGTATTTTTATAAATAATTGACGGTCCCTAATTGATCCCTAATTGATCCCTAATTAAGTCACTATATATTACCTTTTCCTTTTAAATGCAACAAACCTTATCAGATTTGGGTAGCGGCTGCCGCGAAAAACTATTTCTCTTTTTCGGTGCACTTAGATGCGAGCCCCCGTGCTAAAGCTTCCTCTTATCAAATACGCTGCTTTTGCAGAACTGAAGGCGGCCAGTACAAGAGGTCAATGGACTATGAGCCTAATGTCAATTTTTGAGTATCTGTATTTAGCAACATTATAGCAGTACATGGGTGAATTTTCTTTGCTGGTGCACCAAATTATAATGTAGAACAATGATGTATTAGGTGTTTTCCTAATTTCTAGACAAAGACAACACGGAGACAGATTCAAAACGACTTAAATAGAAGGGGGCAGATAACAGCTTAAAATTCAATACTGCGGTCTTACTTCAGAGAACCACAATCTCATCATGACGACGGGCAAAACGAGAACAAAGTGAAAGCGGCAGCCATCATTTCGACAAGTGGACGTGTCTTTTTTCAAAGCGCATGTCCTTTTGTCCAAAACTCCCGCTTTCATTTTCTTCTCATTTCGCTCACCCTCTTGAATTTCCATCTCCCGCCTTCCCCTTGTTTTGCCTGGATCTCATTATGAGGCACATCGTAGTGGGGGATGAATTTTTGAGCCCCTCGGGCTCTTAAGGTGCACCAGAATAAGAGTACACAAGCTTTTTTTTGCATTTCGCCCCCATGAAAATGTGGTCGTCGCAGCCGAAATCGAGCCGGCCACAGCCTCTGAACTAGTGTGGAAGATATTATGAGACGCACACCGCATAACTGGAGCTAGCCTGAGGTGCCGAAGTAGTGGCCAAGCCTAAAACATCTGCCGACTTCATTCACGAAATAAAAACTCAAATTTCCTTTCACCGCGATCTGTTTCGAAATTGGTCAATATGTTTTGTTTGCATTTTCAGAATTCCCAGTCAATAAAAAATGGCGTGCAGAAAAATTATATGTTTACATGATCTTGTTCAAAAGTTATAGCCAATTTTCCATAAGCGGGTGCAGGTTTCTGAAACCGAAACTGATCTTGTGTGGTATAAGAAACTGATAATTTAGCCACAATTGAAACTATATGTAAATTTTATTGGTCTACTTGGGTCTACTACGTAAATATTTGTCCAAAGAGAATTTTTGAGGCTTCCTCTTTGCCAACATTGCTTCTAATACCCGCAAGGGTGCCGTACGACGCTACAAGGGTCTCTGTCGTTTACTTTGCACCCGCTTTAAGCTACCGCTGGTAATGCTCCCTAGTTCTTTTTTATGGGAAGTACGTTCATGAATAGCAATATGGGGATAGGCTGGACGCTTCTTTATGAAAGTATGGCTAAGTTCAGGGCGAGAAGGCTGTTTAAGCGCAAGTTCCCTTACAATCGGCACACGGTGAACCGTCCACGTGGTCTCTGACCGAAGACCACGTGGACGTGAATGTATCGGTGAGTGTGGAAATGCTTGGAAATTTGGACGTCAACCGTGAAATTCCACTGCAAGAACATTTACTACAAGGTAATAGAGTAATCGGTACGGAAATCATGTCAACTGTTTTCTCAAAACTGGCCGGCTCGGAATGCAAAAAACCCTCGCTCAGATTGGAGAAGTGTTCGCAGCATGAAATATTCTATGCATATGTTGTTCTATGTGATACATGCGCGTATGAACATTCATTTGAATCGTCAAAGAAGGCTGCAAATACACTTAAAAGATAACATGCGGCTGGTGTACTCAATGCGTCAGCTATGCAAGGACCATCCTGGAGCTGTGACAAAGGCGAAAAGCATGAACACGTCACCGCCGCTTTAGCATTCCGCCTACCACATGACATCACCAAAGCTATCTATATCTGCAGATAATCTTGGTCCAAATCAATGGTATGTGCCACTGTTGAGAGGCGTTGTGTTGTGAAAAGTCCAGGGTGCGGTGTATCAGGTGATGGCACATATAGCAAAGGCGTAGGCATTTTTCTTTGAACAGCTGTAGGTTTCTCCTCGATATCCGTTATTACTGCGAAAATCTTTTACGCAAACGAAATGTAGAGCAAATGTAGGACATGGCAGGCAAACCATGCCGAGTGCCAAGCGAACTTTGGTGCTGCCGGTATGGAGGCAGGAGGACTCTGCTGCAAATTCGAGCGTGCAGAAATGATTCGTGGTTTAAAATATACAGACATTCACGGAGATGGCGATTCGAAGAGCCATGCGGCCGTTAGGACGCACATGGTGCAAACAGTGTGCGGAGACTAGAGTGCAGCATTGGGCATGTGCAGAAGCCTGTTGGGTGCGGTATGGGAAAATTTAAGTTCGTGGACTTCAGGGCAAAGAAAAGCTAACGGACGTTCTAATCGACCGACTGCAGCGCGGTATTCCCATCAGATCGAATGTGGAGACCTGCAAGCAATGAAGCAAGCCACATTAGTGAGCCTGTTCCATTACAGTTCTACCAACGAAACTCTAAGGAATATTCAGTGTGCCCTCTTGGCCATGGGAGTTGTTGCATTTTTAACCGCAGAGATGCTGCACTCGGTGGCTCTCTCCGTTTTGCTACAAGCACAAGGGAGGCTTTCCCAATAAGTTACTCAACAAAGTGAAGGTTGTGTATGCTGGCCTCTGTTCTGACGTGCTTATTACCAAGTGCCTCCACGGGTAAAACCAAAATGCCAACAAGAGCTTCAACGGGATGATTTGGCAACGGGTCACCAAAGACGTCCACGTGAGCCTGCTCATCATTTATGCTCTATGCAACTTCAAGACTTCGGACCGAGGTACAGAAAATATTTGGATGGAAGCAGGCATTGAGCTTGACCGACCGCCACATCCTGGTAGCATGTTGCACCAGAGACCAATACCGCGTGAAGAAGGTACGGTCTCGATCAAGTGCTAATGCAGAAGGTCTCTGCAAGAAAAAAAACGAGCAGCAGCAAAAGCAGAAAGAGAACTTGCGGCAGCTAAAGAGCGCTTTAGCTATGAGCTTGGTGCACTTTAGCCTGCGATGGGCGTTATGATCGTGCTTGTACAAACATTGCAAATCTCTGGTTTTGTCTTGCTAGCAACATTATTTTCTGCATTAGTTGTGCAAATACTCGCTACATAAAAAAAAAATGTTTTTCGATCAACGTAGGTTGTTCTTTTGTTACTCGTGTATGCAAGGAACTTGTATTATTGAAATAAGATCGTAAGTTTTGACGTAATAAAAGTTCTCTTCAAACATAATCAAGAAAAATGACTGAAGGTATTGCTTTGTTTGTTTTGTTTGTTTTTTTCACGGTAGTTTGGTTCCCGCTCATCGCACGGCAAACATACTAGTTCATTGCACAGCCTGCCCTCTTGGCTACATTAGTGCTAAACGTTTCCCATTCGTGGACCCCACTCGCGAGTTATGCGTGGCGGCGTAACAGCCCAGTTTCGACAAGTTTTCTCGGTAAAAAACGATAATCTCTCCCAGTATTTAAAGCCCTTGAATATTATATCAAAGTGTCCTTCAGAAGGTAAATATCAAAATATAATGAAGAGATCAAAATTTAAAAAAGTTTTTTAGAAGGTGGTGACGTACCTAGTAATTAGACGTAATAAGCAAAGCTTTCGAATGCAAATTTTATATCCCATTTGGTCATGAATTTAATGTCAGCGACCGCCAATTAACCAGCTCATGCAGTGTAATAGCGTTATCTGCCGCAAATTATTCGTCAAATACATTTACATTAAGGAAAAAGAATGCCGTGCTGTAATGATTCTACAGGGTGTCACATGCGCAATCCCCTCAAGGCACGATATATATATAGTGTTGCGATCGGCCGTTCACCCCATCACAACTTCCGGTCACGGATATCGCGATTATGGGGAACGGGCCACGGCCTCGTCAAAATGCTTCTCAAAGCGGATGATTTATGGCCAGCCCTGGAGTACCTCTGTCAGGAGAGGTTTGGGTAATTAGCGAGGTGACGGTCTTTCACCTGTCAGCCGGCCAAATTGGCGCATCCACGCCGGAGAAGGGGTCAGTGTGCTATTCCCCATCCCCTGTTTGTTCCCACTGATGTGCGTGTGTTTCCGACAAAGCTCCCTTCGGAGGGAAAGGGCAACAAACTTCCGGATTGGTGGGACCTGAAGTCATCGGTCTCCTGACGCAGCATTGGGGGAGGCGACAGAATAATGACCACGCGGGGGATAAAAAAAGTGACGTGATCGGCTACTGCAACTTCTTCATGAACTTTTTTTTCCCTGCACTCTTTGAAACTTGTAGATATGTGATATAAACTCGTGTATGTAAAACGTCTTGGATATGAGGGCCCAGCCCCAAGTTCCCTTTCTCCTGCACGAGCAAAGTACATTTCACATTTTAGGTCCCCCAGTCGCATAGGCCAGCAAAGCGGCAGCCCATCGGATTTCTGCGTGAAGCTGACGGTCTTCCACTTTACCCACGTTACCTTTATTGCGATGCCAATTATATGGACACTCCAAGCGCACTTCTGACGTCGGCATCACCGTGGCCTTCCGTATAAAGTACAAGGACGATAAGATTGTCGCCGCGCGCCTTATGCTGTATGTGTGAGTGAAAACCTGCGGGTGTGAGCATCTCGCGCTCGAAAGAGAGGAAGCGCGCTGTCTCCGCCACGCGCATGGCTCATCGAGTGTGATGTGCTCATGTTTGCTTTTGTGCCCTGACACCGTGCTCGTAAATTCAGTTAGCCAGCAAATGTTTCCAAGTTTATATGGTCGATAAAACTACTTTCCTTGCTTCATACAAGGTGTGTACTAATTTGACATCGGAATCGAGGCTTCGCCTTTCGGGCGAAACTGCGACATTTCTTTCTTTCAATTTCTTATGCATTGTGAATGAGCTCTCTCAAGCTACAGCGGTTCGGTACACCAGCTTGTGCTGTTTCTCTTGCGGCAAAGAACGCTGCATCTGGTTGATTGATCACGATCAGAAGCGATAAAGTAAACCATGGTGGGTGCAAGCGCACTGCGAATTTGCCTAGCCGCACTGTTCCCGCTGTAAATCATGATGAGTGCACTAGGCATACTCTGGCGACGCTGAAGCGCAAAAGAGAGTGAGTGTGTGTGCAGTCTCAGTGATGTTAAATACTACAGAAGTGAAGGTTTTCGAACATACAGAAATGTAGTACACATAACTGTGCGCGGCGATTTCATACAAATTTGTCTAATTTTCCCGTCTGCGTATTCACTCATTATCTCCCTTCATGATTTTTTTCTTATCTTTCCTATACATCAATGACGGTACTTTTTTCAACCGAGGGTTGCCAGCCAGTAGGCTGTCAGCCGCTAGTTGGCTCTCTTTTCTTTCTTTATCTATAAAATCGCTTTTGTATACGAGCACAATAACACCAATACTATCGGATTAAGGCAAAGCTAAGGAATTGCTGAGCTCCACACAACAAAGGAATGGTGAGTTTCCTTTTCACTGAAAACAGTGAGAGTGAAACTAGGCATAGGACAAACCAAGATGTACGCACTGAAAGATAAGCAGCGTAATATCATCAGTAAGCTCTAAGATATACACTCTAAGAAAAGTTTATACCCTTTGGAGTGCCCCTTCTGCCACACAACAATAATCGCCATCTGCCTTGATGCGTTTCCTTTCTTTAACGCTTCGAGCCCGGTACTTTCCAGTAACGAACGGCATGCGCGTTATCAGCATGATAGCATTACCGACAGGACAGTAGCGGGCGCGGCGTTTTCAAGAAAGGAAACGCATAAAAGCAGATGGCGATTACTGTTGTGTGGCAGAAGGGGCACTCCAAAGGGTGTAAACTTTTCTTTGAGTGTAGTAAAAGCAGCGGAAGAATTCTATACTGACCTGTACAGTACCTAAAGCAGCCACTATACCTCCATTCGAAGTAGTAATGGACAGGTTACAGACTACTTCCATAACTAGCGATGAAGTTAGAAGGACATTGCAAGGCATTGAAACGGGGAAAGGTGGCAGGAGAAGATGGACTACCAGTCAATTTAATCAGAGATGGTGGGGACATAATGCTTGAAAAACTAGCGACCCTTTATACCAACTGTCTATCGACTCGAAGAGTGCCAACATCATACTAATCTACAAAAGGGGAGACATTAAAGAAATTAAACTTTATAGGTCCATTAGCTTACTTTTAATATTATATCCAATATTCACCAAGATAATCGCCCATAGCATAAGGGCAACACTGGACTTTAGTCAACCAAGGGAAGAGGCAGGTTTAAGGAAGGGATACTCTACAATAGATCACATCTATGTCACCAACAAGGTAATCGAGAAATCCGCACAGTACAATCAGCCTCTCTATATGGCTTTCATAGATTACGAGAAGGCGTTTGATTCAGTCGAGATACCAGCAGTCATAGAGGCATTACGTAATCAAGGGGTACAGGACGCTTACCTAGATATCTTGGAAAGTATCTGCAGAGATTCCACAGCTACCTTAATTGTCAGCAAGAAAAGTCGCAAGACACCTATAATGAAAATGATCACACAAGGAGACCCAATCTCTCCTATGCTGTTCACTGCGTGCTTGGAAGTATCCAGGCTATTAAACTGGGAAGGCTTAGGTGTAAGGATCAACGGCGAATATTTCAGCAACTTTCGACTTGCAGATGACATTGTCCTGTTCAGCAAAACTGGGGACTAGTTACAATAAATGATTGAGGACCTCAACAGGCAGAATGTAAGAATGGGTGGAAGATTAATATGCAGAAGACCAAGATAATAATCATTAGCCGGGCAAGGGAACAAGAGTTCAGGATCGCCAGTCAGCCTCTAGAGTCTGTGAAGGATTACGTTTACCTAGGTCAATCACTCAGAGGCGACTCTGATCATAAAAAGGAAATTTACAGAACAATAAAAATGGGTTGAGGCGCGTTCGGCAGACATTGTCATGTCCTGACTGAAAATTTACCATTATCATTAAAAAGAAAAGTGTATAATCAATGCATTCTACCGGTGCCGACATATCGTGTAGACTTGGAGACTGACAAAGAAGCTTGAGAACAAGTTCAGGACCGCACGAAGAGCGATGGAACGAAGAATGTTAGGCATACCGTTAAGAGACAGGAATAGAGCGCTGTGGATCAGAGAGCAAACAGGGATAGCCGATATTCTAATTGACATTAAGAGAACGAAATGGAGCTGGGCAGGTCACGTAATGCATAGGTTAGATAACCGGTGTAGCAATAGGGTTACAGAATGGGTGCCAAGAGAAGAAAAGCACAGTCATGGATGGCCGAAGACTAGGTGGCGTGATTAAATAAAGAAATTTGCAGGCGCTATATAGTTGGAATCAGTTGGTGCAGGACAGGGGTAATTGGAGTTAGGAGGGAGAGGCCTTCGTCCTGCAGTGGACATAAAGTAGGCTGATCATGATGATGAGAATGACACAACAAAGATGAAGGCGATTTCTTCTCGAACAACAAATGCGGAAGTCGTGATCTCAGTGATAGTGACTAGTTTATAGGAGAAATAACCAAAACCAAGGTTGTCTTTCTAATCAACAGCTTTGGGGAACGTGTTTTCATTTCGAAGTTGAAAACACCCAGGACGCGAATAATTGAACGGCCATTCAACCAATTTCTTGTGACTATAGCGCCAACGCCGGAAATCTTTTTAAGACGGGAGTTGAAATATACAGCTGTTCTGGTCAACATCTTTCTTCATTACATTCTTGCCAAGTGCCCAGAGAAGACAACTAGAAAACGAATATTTTTCTCCACACATTTTCACTGTATGCTGAAAATTGCAGCATCGCAAATAGAATACACTCTCTAGCACTTTTAATGAAGAAGTTAATCGGCTAGTTCAGGTGATGGACCCCATCCTTCTCTGATCGTTACAAGAATGACGTGCGTAGCTGTGAGAGATTAAATTCCTAAGACATGGCACCTTAGTGTCTGCCGTGTTGATTTTGCATGGTAAGTTATACACGTCTCCCTCGGAGCGCAAGGCTCATATGGGTACTACTCGTGTTAAAAGAAAGCCTGGGTGTATAAGCTGTTACTGGTTCATACAGTTACGCATTCGGTGAGGTGTACTCACTTGGTGACCTTGAATATTCGCAGCAGGCGGACGCAACGCAGCACGGACACTCCTAGCGGCGGCATGAGGCCGGTGTATGTGAACACCGTCTCCAGGATCGAGCTGATCACCACGAAGCAGTCGAAGCGGTTGAACAGCGACACGAAGTAGCCCTGGAAGCCCAGGCTGTACAGCTTCAGTAGCATCTCCAGCGTGAACAGCACCACGAAGAACATATTCGCCACGTCTGCGCACGAAAAGAACAGCAGTACTGGTTAAGACTTTTAAATATGATTAGCATTTGTAGCCTACTTCAGTCACATTGTGTCTATTTATCTAGGCTCTTTACGCGTGAAACCTGCTATTAAAATTCTCTATTTGCAGTGCCGCTTTATCGGACGCTTGGCGGCTATTAACCTCCGAACCTACTTTGTGCCGTAATCGTTTTGATGTAGTTGTTGGCACTCACGTCTTTGATGCTCACTTTGTCGTTTTCCACCAACCATCAGACTATGAGCACATTCTCTATTTTTTTATGTGCCCTATGTGTCACGATCATTATTTTCATGTTCAAAAATATCTTTTAAAATTTCTTTTTGATGCTGGGCGGATCCGAACCCGCGTCAGGCGGGCTCCCCAAGGACTGCAGCTGGGCTCTTCTGCGCTCGGCCGCGAATGCCCGCGGGCTGCGAAGGAACAGTTACCAGTGTTCCGATGCACGGGTGAAATATTGGAGACCACGTAAACGAAGGAAGACTTTGTGAGTGCCCTGCTAGATGGCGCAACGCGTCTCGAGAGGAGCCTGGCTGCAGTACGCGGCTTACACATGACTGCTTTCGGAAGTCGCAATACGGTGGGTCGCTTCACTGCTTGAATGGTAATCGCATTACCGCCGACCGTCATGGTGAGATGGCTTGTGCCGGAATTTTCGCAAGCAATGAGGCATGTTAGTTTGCTTTTTTCTTTAGTTCGGCAGAATCCATCTGACGAGGATTGTCGACGGTAATGCTTTTCGCGCTGAATCAATATGCCAACACAACGTCTTACGCCACTGTCGAAACCAGTTATGTATGAGGCGTGTACTACAGCGTGACTCCTCTTTCACGCTTGCCTAAGAACATCTGGTGTCACCTAGCGGCGGCGCCGTGAACCCTGCACATTTCGTCCGAAATGCATGGCGCGCTGCAACGTGCGAACGTTGAGAAGCCCGTCGTGCGGTAGCCGGGCTCCTCCGTCGCGCATTTTTCGAAACAAGCTGCGTCATGCAGTGCCGCTGTCAAGACGTCCGCAGGCGGCCTCCCAGACGAGAAGTGTGGCACGCAGGTGCGGGCGAACGCTGAAAATTGTTCCTTCAATTGTAGCACACCTAATATCACATACACTATGCGCCAAGTTGTCGAGAGCTTCATCCAATAGCGGCACATGCCCAATGCATTCGTGACACAGCCCGCTAAAGCATCGTGTTGTTGTCCTCGAGGAACCCGTGTGACGCGGGTTCGATTCCGGCCAGCGTCGGAGAAATTTAAAGCATTGTTTTCAAGCTTTGTATGCGGCACCTTACGAGTGCCACATACCTAGTTACCAAATTTGGCGTCAGAGACGTTCATTGAAGAGCAACACACGCCTACTGGCACCTGCTCAGTGACCCAAACTGGCTTTAAAGAAACTCGTTAAAGAGTGGTACATACAAAGTTCTGTATCTACTTTCCCCCATGTAGGCGGGAATGTGGTTCGTTGAAGAGTGGCACATATGTACACATTGCCACATACTCAATGAGCCAAGCCAGTCCGAAGGCTGGTTTTCAACCCGGTTCCTTCAGCACAGCAGCCTGATTCTCTAATCATTCGAACATAAACTACAGAGTGAGCCAGGCTGGTGGGAAAACAGAAACGTACATACATGCTAGGTCGATTCAGAAAGTCCTTGGCTCTCTTTTTTAGCCAAATTACAGCTGTAAATACGAAGTCAATTTATCCATTCCCAGCAGTGAACCTTTCTTGCAGCGGCCCGGCCTTATTTGCCGGAAGCTCCGCGACACGACGCTGCTGTCAGTTGTGGACGATGACGGTCGCGCTTCATCCGTCCACGGCTTATGCGCAACGAAGTCTGGTTCGTTTTCTATGGAGCAAGTGCCGAACCCCCGTCTAAATCCCCAAGGAGATGGAACCCACAGGTATGGAAAGGCGTTTCGCTGTGAGAAGTGCGAGGTGGTGGTGTTGTCAATTCGAAGAAAGCCGTGATGACTTGCATGATAATGAGCGTTCGGGGAGGTTGCGTGCGTCGCTGCCTGACCAGTGGGGAATCTCCAGTTTAGTGCCGCGATGGGAGAAATATCTGAACCGGTGTGGGGACTATGTGTAAAAATAGTGTAAGGTACGTAGAATAGTACGTCCATTTGTCATTACCTGTGTGTACTCTATTATGGTCCAAATAATAGGCGCAAAGACTCTGATTCGCCCTCACACACACACCCGCACGCACATGTATATATAGAGTTCAGCATTGCGAAAAAATAAGGACCCATAAGAAGTCACAGTGGAGGGTTCCGAGCTAATTTTGGTTAGCCAGAGTTTCAGCATAATGCACACGCAAAGGGCGTCACATGAGCGTTTCCTTTATTCCACCCTCATCGGAACGTTCCCGCCTCGACCGGGACGTGTACCTCTGACGAAGCGCGCGCCTGCACAACTTCACAGCTGATGAGCCACCGTGTCAGGTACATTATCAATTCGCAGGTAGACTAATCAAATCACTTCGAATCAGTATCATCAGATGGAGTCAGTGGAAGAAGTCCCCAACAACGATGAGGCCTCTCGCATACCCCCAATTACACGTCGCCTTTCTAAGCCATTCTAGACGGTACATGTTAATACTTCCCGATTCCATAAAGCGATCTATATTCCCGCCACCCTGAACTGATTTTCCTTACTGCCCGTCCTATGTTCCTTCGTAATTTTTTTTTATTTCTTGCGGGCAATAAATTTGTTACCCTAAGACATTTGTCACCTGACCTAGTTGACTTATACTGAAATTCCCCTGATAAAGACGGAAGACCAATATCTTAGCAGCAAGATTGGACACGAATGAATATAAATATATCTATCAGTACTTATCTTTCGGTAGGTGTATATTTTTAATGTGTTCTCATACGCAGGGAGCCCCACGTAACTTTAGCCAAACTTTAAGAAAATGCAAATGCTACGTAGCTGGACAGAACCAAGGTAAATGCTGTTTGCAGTCGCCTGGAGATACTCGAGAAATGTTTTCTTTTTTTTTTCTGAAGAACTCCCGATACCACTTACTGTTGCTCAATACGTGCTACATAAAAGGGTTTTTTTTTTTTCTAACGTGAAAGAAACCCGCGAAATACACGCAATATTGCCGACTTTCGGCGGTAGGAGAGTCGCGAAGTCGTTTCGTAGCTTTGTTTTGATTATTCCGTATTATTTTAGGTTCCTCAATTCACCACGGGATACGACGTTTATTCGCCAGTACGTTAGTTTGACGGATGCATTTTGTGGCAGCCTCAAATATAATGTCTGTTATATAGGCCACCGCATCGTCTATTATAAAAGAGGTTATATCATCTCGGTCTATGTTGGTTCTCTGAAACCTTCCCAGTTAGCCGAGTCAACCTTCCATCGGGGTACGTGTGGCGAGCATATATCTTGATTTGCGAAGCTTAACATAATTGGGAAGCGGTCGCTGCCATAGAGCTCTGGAAAATGGGCCACTCCAGGTACGGCATTAGCGTACTCGACACTACGCTTAAATCTATGGAGGAATATCTATTATGTGCGACACTGCAGTACGTCGGCTCTTTATCAGTAACTATACGTGCTCCTGACGAAAAAAGAAAGTCTGCAATTAGGCGAATCCTCGCATCGTGAGTCTCTCGACAAAGCGTTATTGCCTTTAAATCTCTGACAACTATGTATGGCGCAGGAATCGCTAAGACATAGTTACCAGCGCTAACAAGACTAACTTAAACAACGTTGGCGCAGGACATGTAGAGCGCTAGACTTCAACTGACAGGCTTTCTGTGGCTTGCTGTAGGAGCCAATCGGCTTCCTTGCGCGTGTGGTTTCCTCCTAGGCGGCACATTCGTTTATGTGCCCGTCTGCGCATTTATTTGAGCACACGGTGGTTTCTTGCATGTTTTTTCTGAATAAATCCTGCCAGCTCTCTGTTTTGTCCCAATATTTTTTCGGTCAGTCTTGTTAGAGCTAGTGACCATGTCTCAGCAAATGCGTCAACACCAAGTAGCCCAATTTTCTGCGTCAATGGCGCAGGAAGTTTATCTATGTAGTTTGAAATTCCGTTTTATTAAGTTGATAGCTCGGAGGTATGTATACAGAGCTGATAGTGACTAGCCTGTAAAACAACACTCCTCGGAGAACAACTGCCTCTAGGGGCGTATGAAATTTTATTTCCCACCAGGCAACACCTCTGTCGACTATGATAGCCACAACACGGGATGACACGACAGTGTCATCGCGGTCTTTACGAAAAGTAGAACATTGTCCGAGAAAATTTGTCTCTAAATTTGAGGTGTGCTCCTTGTACATACAGCGCCTTGAGACTAAATTGCGGAGGATTTCTTTAATGTCATCGAGATTATGGAGGAGACCTCTGACATTATGGTGAGCTATTTTAGTGCCGATATTAGAAATTGTTTTGTGCTGTGTATTTAATGTCTGATATGGCCCCGTAATGCGTTGTTGCTTTTTTTTTTTTTTTTGAGGCGGTCCAGAGATTCTCGGCGCATCATAGGCGCTGCTGGCGTCGTCTGGCCGGAATATCCGTCCATCGCCTCGTGCGGGGTTCTAGACACGCGCTCTTGCGAGCGGTTTATTCGCGGTGAAAGCCTGGCTTCGGGGGACAAGGCCCTTGAAGCGACCAGCGCGGAGGTCGATGGCGGAGCAGCGCGAGTCGCAGCCGCCGAAGGGGCATATGGCGTCGCGACCGGCTCACTACGCGTGGGCCAGACAGCAGCCGAAAACCGTTGTGACGCTGTCCCATGACGTGCCTCTTCGGCAAAGCTGGTGTTAGACAGAGTAGGACACCTGCCGTAGTCTCACTTTAAGTGAAATGTTTTCTTTGACTTTAATTGTAACTGTTTCCTTCGTTTTCTCCCACGACCGGCAGGACCACGAATAGGCGGCATGCTCCTATCACAGTTGACGCTCTTCAGTTTGTTCTCACAGGATTCCGATGAATTTTCGTGGGCACATTTGGCACAGGTGAGGCGGCTGTGACAGTTCTGTGAACTGTGGCCAACTCTTTGACACTTAAAGCAGCGGATAGTACTTGGAATGTAGGGCCTGACTATGATCATTATGTACCCTGTCTCGATGGTCTCCGGAAGCACACTTGCACCGAATGTTAGAATAATGTGGTTCGTTTCAATCTCTTTGCCATCGCATCTTAATTCATCTTATATTGATCACATTTTCATCTTTCCAACCCTCTAAATGCTCAGATTAGGTAAGGTCCATCAGATCATCATCGGAGATGATACCACGAGTGGTGTTCATCGTGCCGTGCGGAGTCACTGTTACTGCTATTTCGCAAAGGACACTAGGGTATGTGACTTTTCATGTTGTTTTTTTTTTTCGAGGAACTGCAGAAGGAGATCTCCCCTTGCCAACTTTGTAGCCTGGCCCTATGGTCTCGGTCAAACGTGTCGCAACAAAAGGTAATACAGCACTTACGCTCATGTCTGGCTCGTCACTATGAATTACGTGAAAGCGACCAAAATTTTGTCTTGTAGACAAAAAAATTGAAATACTTCAGTGTGCCTCCGTTTCTGGGGGTGATCAGAAAGTGCAGGAAAGGAACTAGCCATGTATCTAGAATATGATTGGGTGGTGGCCCAACGACAGGACGCATTGTCGCAAGCCGCCTAGCATGTTCTTCGGTAGTCTCGTCGGCACGCCTAGTCCGCGCCTTTTGCCCACTCTTTTTCAGCTATTGCCCGGCGCTCGCCCACTACTTTGGGATCGGCCGACTCGCGCTCAGCCTGTCGCCGCTTGCGTTGCTGCTCCGTTGTTCTCGTAGGAAACCCGGCACCAGGTACCTGCAGCCCCTGCAACACCAGGGCGGACCTCGAACACTTAATATGGGACTGCCCGCTGTATTCTGGCCCCAGGCAAAGGGCCCTTGCCTCGCTCCCAACGGAATGGCGACCAACCTCCCTACAGACCTGGGCGCTAGCGACACACTACAGTGCTGCGACCGCCAACGAGCTCTGGCGGTCACTGTACGAATTCCTGGATGATCCTGAGGCTCCACCCACTGGGACCATGCTTCTTCATCTCGAGCGTACCAGCGAAAGCATCAGACCCCATGATGTAGATAATTAAGTCTCCAATGATTTCCCTTACCTCCTCACTCCCCAAACCAATTCACCGCAGCCCAGGGCAAAAATGTGAATAAAGACGTGTAAACAACAACCACCGTTGTTGTCGCTTGGCGTTCGGCCTCTCGATGCCCAGACGAATCCAGTGCATCCATAGCGCACTGAGAGCCCGCAGCAACTGCCAGAGGAGGTGAACCCAGCGCCTACCCTCCTTCTCCGCGGAGCTCCACCTTATTTCCTCCTCCCCCAACGCGCAGCCCGCTCTCTCTCTCGACCTCCAGGTACCCTCCTCCTCTGGCCACCACTTCCCTCGCCCATCTCGGCGGCCTCCAACCTAATCTCTCCGATTTCACAGACGGGGCATGTACGCTTCCGCGTAATATAGCGGTACGTTGGAAAAATACTTTCTGCCCCGTTGCAGCAACTGACGCGCCCCTCTGTGGCGTAAGGGACATAAGCTGAACTCAGAATGAGGATCACACCAAAGAAAAACGAGGAAGAAGAGACAAGAGCCTGCCCTTGTATTTTCTTTATTATTATTATTATTATTATTATTATTATTATTATTATTATGTGACTCTGTCGGCAGCGATACAGTGGCCTGTTAAACTGATCGCCTGTACTTCCACAGATCACCTGGCCTGCTGAAGGTTTTCCCGCTGGATTGGCAGAAGTACGCCCATCGACGCCTACCGACACTGCTCGGCTGATTTCATCGCCTGGATTCTGCTCTTCTGGCAACGCTGACCCGGCGTTTCAGCATAAAACGCCCACTCAACCCAGACCGCTTCGCAGTCGGCAGCGATACAGTGGCCTGTTAAACTGATCGCCTGTACTTCCACAGATCACCTGGCCTGCTGAAGGTTTTCCCGCTGGATTGGCAGAAGTACGCCCATCGACGCCTACCGACACTGCTCGGCTGATTTCATCGCCTGGATTCTGCTCTTCTGGCAACGCTGACCCGGCGTTTCAGCATAAAACGCCCACTCAACCCAGACCGCTTCGCAGTCGGCAGCGATACAGTGGCCTGTTAAACTGATCGCCTGTACTTCCACAGGTATATTTTCCTTTGTAATCTTTTGCTTCCCATTGTATGTGAAGTGCTGCCGACTGCCAAGCGTTGCTCTTATAACGTGTTGCGATGTCCGAAGACAGCCTTTGTATTGCCTGTCAAAAAAGTCTGCCTAGTGATGGGCGTATTATGGCGTGTTGTGAATGCAAATATTCATATCATCTCGGACAGACTTGCTCGGGTATTGCCCCTAATACCTTTAACACTATGGGACTGGCGAAACGTGAGGGTTGGGTATGCAAGACCTGCAGAGCGAACAAAAAGCAACCTTCTTCATCCCAGTCGGATTCAGCGCAGGCGGCAGGCAACAACGACGCTATTTTAGCTCTTGTTGCGGAAATCAAGGACGTAAAAAAAAGCTTAGAAGTACTACCGGCACTGCATTCTAAGGTTGACTCGCTCTTGTTTCTGAAAGCCGAATTCTTAAATCTGTCGAAGACCGTCTCTGACCTTGAAGACGCCGTCACTTTCTTGTCAAAGCAGTACGAGACTACACGTGAACAGCTCAAGTTGTCTGAAGAAGCAGCCAGGACCAGAGACAGAGAAATTCAGAAGTTAAATGAGACTGTCCGTGTTCAGGCTGAGATTTTGCAACGATTGCAGCACGATCAAAATGAATCTGAACAGCACAGCAGAAAGGCAAATTTGGAAATTCGTGGCATGCCAGTTGCTGATAAGGAAGACTTGAAAAAAATACTGCATGATCTGGCTGATAAAATTGATTTACCCGAATTTTCTGTGGATACTGACGTCGTTGCTGTCCACCGACTTTCTGGCAAAACAGGCACTGTCCCTACAGTCTTGGTTCGTTTCTCAACGGTAAACATGAAAGAAAACTGGATGAGGGCTCGTGGAAAGCTTCGACAGCTCTGTGAATCCAAAGTACTTCCGAAGCTCTACTTTAATGACAATCTAACCAAGGCAAATCGGCATCTGTTCTGGCTTGCCCGGGCCGCGGGCAAGCTACACAAGTACAAGTTCGTGTGGGTGAGAGCAGGCAAAATCTTCGCTAAGAAGGACGAAGTCTCTCCACTCATTCGCATTACCAATGAAATGGATGTTGAAAAAATCCAATGAATATGTATCCGTCTGTTTTGCTTGATTTTCCGAGCTTTCGAGCTTTTAAGGACAGCTTCGGTCCGAATTCCGACTCAGACTTTACTTTGGTCAATATAAATATTCGCAGTCTACGTAAATACTGGGATGAGTTTAAACATATTGCAGAAGATGCCAGAAATTTTGTAGATGTATTTGTGCTAACCGAAATAAATATTCCCGAATCAAGCACACAATTTTTTGCCATAAAAGGTTATAGTGAAAAATTTATCACTCGTTTACACCGTCGAGGGGGTGGAATTGCAGTTTTCGTGAATGAAAAGTACACAGTATCATGCATTGATGTAGATCTGGCTCATGCTGAATGCCTGTGTTTAAATGTAAGCTTTCTTCAGACCACTCTTACTTTGTTAGCGATCTATCGGCCTCCTGCAAACAGCGTTAGTCGCTTTATAATAGAATTAGAGACTGTTTTGAAGCGTTTCAGTTATGAGGAGGTGTTTTGCCTCACCGGTGATTTAAATATTGACGTATTATGCCCAGGTAAAGCTCAAGTGTCAGACTATTTATCTGCCCTTTCTGCTTTTGGCCTCGAAAGCATGGTCACCACCTTCACACGTGAAGAAATTGTGAATGGCCGAATAACGCATTCTTGTTTAGACCACATCGCCGCACGGGCGCCTAATCATGATCTGCATTCATGCGTGATTACGCAACGCTTAGCAGACCACTATTTCACTGTCTGTCGTTTCAGCTTGAGGCGTCTTTTTAACACACCTCAACGTTGGAAAGTAAATAGCTCAGATAGGCGGACGCGCGTTATCGTTGTTGATCAACGCAAATTGGATGAAATGATTGGCAGGTTCGACTGGTCTTCACTGATTGTTTCCGGAGTGCCAGTGTTTATTTATGAACAATTCAGTTCGAAAATACGCAGCTTTCAAGAAGCCTGCACTCGAATTGTTCTAACTAAACAGAGAAGAAATCATAACTGGCTTACCGTGGATATAATGAATGCAATCGCCTACCGAGACTTGCTGTGGAAACGCCTTAAACGAACTCCTAACAATGCTGAGCTTCGCGCTAGCTACAGAAGCGCAAGGAATAAAGTCGTCGCCCTTATACGATGCGCAAAACGCCGCTACTTTCAACGTCAGTTTCAATTATCCGTTCGAAATCCGGCAAAGACGTGGTCACTGATAAATCACCTACGCGGGAAAGACACTAATAATTCAAAGCTAGCTGACACTTTCCCATGTGATCTTGCACAGACAGCCGCAATCTTTAATCAACATTTCGCGCGCGCTTCGGGAGCAACTTCAATGGTGCCAGCTGGCCGCTCTGGAAAAGAAAAAATCTTATCGGCTTCCGCGTTCCTACCAACGATAACATTCGACACACTCGCAAGAATAGTTGCTGGGTTTAGGCGACATAAGCCAGCTGGTATAGACGGTATATCGGCATCTTTGCTCCAACGAAACTTCAACGCACTATCGCGTATTCTTCTTGTCATACTTAATGGATTCCTAGAGACGGCTACAATGCCGGCGGAATTAAAAACGGCTATTGTATCTCCATTATTTAAAGGAGGAAAGAAAGGTATTGTGGACAGTTACCGACCTATTTCAATCTTGCCTATCATGTCACAAATAATAGAAAAATTTCTCTTAGAAACTATGACGTCATTTCTAGATAAGTTTTCAGTTATATCGAGTCGTCAGTTCGGCTTTGTCGCGGGACGGGGCACCATTGCTCTGCTCGAGGAATTTTCCGATGAATTGAACACAGCTTTAGAACAAAACATGTTTGCATGCGCGTTGTTTCTCGATACTTCTAAAGCCTTTGATACTGTGAACCACGAACTCCTGCTTGAAAAACTATACCTGCTCGGCTTCAGGGGTCCATTTTACCAGTTCCTAAAAAACTATTTGTCCGGCCGCTCGCAGGTGATATCTTTAGACAACGAGTTATTCATAAATAACAAACTACCCTTGAAAGCTGGAGTGCCTCAGGGCTCTATATTGTCTCCTCTTCTCTTTAACATATTTATAAATGACTTTTCTTCAGCTGTTTCGAAGTGTATGATATTTCAGTACGCAGATGACACTGTCCTTTTAACTAAACATATCTGTTACTCAAAAGCAATTGCATTACTTCAAGAGAGTGTGTACGACGCAGTGACCTGGTTTGCTAACAACTGTTTGTCAATAAACAAAGAAAAAACAAAACTGTTATGTTTTAGAAATCCACTTAAAGCAACGGTTACAAATTTACCCTTGTTTCTACACTGTCGTACTTGCCAATCGTGTCAGTGTGCCCCTGTAGAATATGTTAACTCCATTAAATACCTTGGTGTTTTCTTTGACAGTGACCTCTCATGGAATGATCACATGACGTATCTTTGCGGCAGGCTCAGAAGTGTTTCCTCGCTGCTTTTTAATATTAAATCCATTGTTCCGATGCCTGTAAAAATCACTATCATGCACGCCTTAGCATACAGTGTGTTACGTTATGGCATTACATTGTTCGGGTTTTGCTCATCTCGATGGCTTTGTCGAATTGACAGTATTCTAAAAAATATGTTGAAGTCCATTGTTTATAACTCTTCCTCGGCCGACAATGTGAACTTATTTATACATCTGGGTCTTCCGTCATTTCAAACTTTGTTCACTCAAACGGTTGTGGTGAGACATTTTTGGAACCCTGATTTCAAACAAGAATATGTTGCTCCCCGTGCACTGCGGAAAACATTGCGTTTTGTAGTACCGCACTGCAACACAAGATTTGGTAAGGCTAGTAGGTATGCTTATGTCCCAAGAATATTCAATGATCTTCCTGATCATATATTTACTGCAACTTCGAAACGAAACTTGAAAAAAATGTTGAAGGCACTGTAAGATATGTATAATACTGCATTTCTCTTTTCTTGTATTTCTTTTGTCACTGATTTCAGCTGATTTTCTGTTTCATTTTGTGTGATGAACTTCACGAGCTTGTCATTTCTGTACATGTTGCCATTTTGACTTTGTTTGCCGACATGCCGGGCCAAGTCACGCAAGCCACTTCGTTGGCTTTGACGGGCCTGCCTTCTGATGTACGATTATTGTAAGATGGCAACAATAAATATTATTATTATTATTATTATTATTATTATTATTATTATTATTATTATTATTATTATTATTATTATTATTATTATTATTATTATTATTATTATTATAGTAGTTGAAGTAGTAGTAGTAGTCTCATTATTATTATTCGATGAATATACAAGAAAGACACAATAAACAGGCCTGTCAAAGCCACGTCGGACGACTTACAGAGCCTGCAGACAGCATACAACCACGTGTGTTTGAATAAATAACAAACATCCTTTGAGGTATTAAACCAAGCTGCCACAACCATTCTGAGTTGCGCTAATACAGGGATACGCCAGGATATACCAAGTCGACCAAAACGCCCCCCATGTCAACGATCTGGCATTTCACCTTGAAAGTGGTCCAGCCAAGGCGGTTGCGTGTGGTGTTCAGATGCCAGCGTCAACGTGTTCAGGAACACGAGTACGATGACGATCCAGTAGAAGGCTTGTGACTTGACACCCTTGCGGCAGGCACGCCGTAGCCTGCGGTTGGTACGAGTCAGCTGCTTGCTGCGTGTAAGAAAACGAAGTCGACAAAGGATTGGTCAGAGTGGGAGAGAATCGTTACAGCCAACCTTTTCCTTCCTTTGCACATATAAATCGGAGTCCCCATTAGCGGTACACTCATTCAGGATGGCGGAC